>NW_010273064.1:0-36087 GCF_000690775.1 Eurypyga helias | reverse complement strand
CCAGTCTGTGATTCTATGATTCATGATCAGTAGGGCTGTGGCAGATACCCACTGCCTTGACACCTGTCTCCGGGCAGAGCTCCATGTGCTCCAGCTGCTCTCACACATTGGGCAAGTCCCTCTCCCTGATTGGAGGTAAGTGACACTAGAGGAGGTTTTCTCCTCCATTGCCATGGGTTGAAGAGGAGGAGGAGGAAATGGGACTGTTACTTATTTCTGTTGCGTAGACAAATGCCTCAGAAGACATGACCTAAGGGCAGTTGGTGCTTCCAAGAGCAATGAGCCTTGATTCCTCTTCACTTTACAGAAACTGTAGCTGCGAAATGTACAAATGGGAGGAAAATTGTTATCATTTGCTGTTGGTAGTGTTTCCCACCCATGCTGCCAAAGGGTAAATCATAGCGCTGGGCACTGGAGAAGCAGTCCCTCTGTATTGTGGGGAAGATCAAAATGATGGGGAGTAGGAAGACGGTGCGTGGATCGGGTTCTGACAGTGCAGCAGGCTGGGCTTCATGGTGGCAGATGGCATTAAAATGTCAGAGCATTAAAATATGCATGTCAGGAATAGGATTGGGCATGTAAGAGGTAATTATTCCACAGAAAAGTGATATTTCTATGAAACAGATTCTGAGAGGATTTAGGATGATTGCTGCTGTAATTAACTATGTTAGGCTTATTGCCCTGTCTTTTCAGCCCTGGCAGGAGACTGCCACAACCACTTTAGTTAATAGACTCTCAATTATTTAAATAAAGGCAGAAATGAATGGATCTTCTGATCCTGTCTTTCTGATCTGGGTACAGAAAACCTTCTTTTCTTGGAAAAAGGTCTCCAGAAGGTCTCTAGTTACTCAAGAGCTGCTCTGAAATAGGTTCCAATTGATCATTTTAGATAATAGTATTCTTCCTCAGCTGATGTCCAGCATCTTTGCACCAGTTGCTGTTATAGCAGGACCATCTATTTTCCTTGTCCTTAAAGATAAAAAAAAAAATCCACTTCTTAGGGGAATGGTGTTCATATATTTTGCTCTCTGTTCTTTGCTAATGTCTGGATTCTACAATCTTGGTAAACCATACAGGCTGGCCGATAAAGCACTATATTAATGTGTTGGTTTTATTTCGTAAAAGCAGCAGATAAACAATGTGTGCGGAGCCCTCGCTGTCTGTGTTCCTGGATGCGTTATTTACGTATTGCCCAAACTGCTGAGCCTACTGAATATTGTAGTAATAGGTGTCTGTGTGTGAAGGTAAAAGTACTCTGTGATGTGTTGCCTATAGATGTAATATCTGCTGTACTTAGTTGCTTATGGATGTTCTTCCTAACACACCACGCCGAAGGCCATGTTTTTGCTTCTAAATCAGGATTTTGGCTGTGAAACTTTGTCTAAGCTAAGTGCCATGGGATGGGTTTGTTCCAGGAACGCATGGCTCTGGTGTCCATTTTTCAGCAGTCTAGCTGTTAAAAAATTCAGTTCATCATCCTGTTGCTTAATTCATCCCATGTGTTATGATGGCTCTTTAGGCCATTTTGTGTGTCTCCTCCCTAATCCCTTGTTTTGAACCAGAATTCCTGTATGACAGTGCAGTGGCCTGTGTAACTATCTGCTGGACAAATAAAGCAGGAAAAGCTGATGGGAGTCTCCTTGTGCCTACATTCCCAGCTGCTGTGGATGCTCCAAAAGAATTCTATAGGATTCATAAGTTGATTTAGGAATTTTTCTACAGCCAGGTCTTGTATTACTTGGTTATTGTTAGTATTAGGATCTCAATCCATTACTTACTTGTAGCATTGGTCATTTAAAACATCTCATATCATAATGAAGACATTTTCTAAGCAGATTACTGCATTAGCCCGTGTTAGTTTAACTTGGTGTTCATACCTGTCGCTTTTTCTATCAACTGTATACGTAACTGAAGCTGAGAATGAAACTTTCATTATCTTTCAGTTCCTTTACAGCTGTTGGTCTTAAACTATGTGGAATGTCCTCCAATGACCAATTTTCCTTGATTTGCACCCTATCCTTGTTCACCCAGCAGCTTGCACAATGAGGGAAGTGCAATCACTAGAGTGTAGCAACCACCATGAGAAAAGGTGAAGAAATCGGGAACGTGATCTTTGCCTGCTCCATAGATAATTAGGCTGAATTCAAGCTCAGACTGCTCCAGCTTGGACCTTGAAGTTTTTATGGTATATATTAAAGACTGGGATGAAAGATATCTGTCCTTAAGGTGAATGATGTTTTACATGTGACTGTGTTGTGAAGCACATATGTAAATTTAGTATAAGTTTTGCTATAATTATTCTTCCCTTTCTTAGACGTTTCCAAGGAACTGCCTATGTATACTGCAAATGGAGATATCTATTAAGTACCTTACCCTGGGTTTAGGAATTGTAGGTCCAGTGTCCTCCTTTTTGATATTGTTCAGTATCTGAAATTCTTAATGTTGAAATAGGTAGACTATTTTCACTTAGTCACTTACTAGTTACATAAAATTTTGTCCCAGTCACATTTTTGTGGTACAACACTGAAGTTTTCTAACATCTTATTTGCAGTGAGTACATCTAATGAATGGAATTGTAGAAAACGAATTGCAGTAGGCTTTGATGGGGAAAAAAAATAGCATTGTGCCACGCTTACATGATATGTGGTAATGTTTGACTGTCTAGAATTCTCTATCGTCTTATGTCTCATTGCTGTCAATCCTAAATCTTGGACGAGATTTCTTCACGTGTTTTGAGGCTTTTTGCCTAAAAAAATGAAACTTGTTCATAAGGATTACTGAAAATTGCTGAAAATCACATTTTTGTATCATTGCACCTGAGCTGACTTTTGTGTCATGGTACAATATCTCTAAGTTGTTTCTGTAGCTTGTGTTCCTCTGATGCCTGCTCTCTCTCTGCCTTTTAAATCAGTTTTAATTCTTAAGCATAACCTTTTCCATTCAGTGCATTTGAGGGTTTGGAGTTTTGAGCGTTATGGGGAAATCTGTTTTGTCTCTTGTTGAAACATCTATTCATGTTATCTTCGCCGCCTTCTTTTTGTTATTCTCAGTCAGATGGGTTTTTTGGAGCCTTTATCATTTCTGCTACTCTTAACTTTTGGGTTTGCCCCTTCAGCTCGCCTGCTTAGTGCTGTTGTACCCTTATCTAGCCACTGCCTCCAACAGTAAGCAAGGTTGACCAGGAATTCCAGCTAATTAGTGTCAGCTCCCTGTCAGTCAGCCCTGCTTTGCATTCTCCCCAGTCTGTTTTCAGACTTTCTGGAAGTCCATCTTGTTAGCTCCCGTGTAGGTTGCCGGAACATCCGTAGCACCCAGGGACAGCATACATGGCATTGCTGGCTGTTCTGGAAGTGTTTGTTACGTTCCTTGCATTTCCATGGAGTTCTGTGAGAAGTGTTCCTGTGTCCTGATGAACACTTCAAGGTTTCTCTAAAAATACCCGTGTTGAGCAGTGTGTTACATCCAATGCATATGGGAACACTAAAGTAAACTAGGCGCCATATGGTTCGTGCGGGTTGTTCACTGTTAGTCAGTGCAGTGCCTTGTTTGGGTGAGATAATGGGGGCAAGATCTGCTCATTTTGCGGTTTTTCACATATTTCTCTCCCTCTTTTCCCTGCCTCCAGGGCACGTGGTTTAGATCCAGGTACAAATTACAAACAATGGGCTTTACCCCTGGAAGGGTGACTTTGAGGATGGTTCTTATTATCCCTGCAGCAGATTGATTTAGGTTGTTTACAACCTCCCTGTCATTGTTTTTTTTTCCCCCGGTGGCCTATTATGTTTGTAGGCTGTCATTATGCAATGTTTCATGTCTATAGATGCCATCCCTATTTTCATACACAGTTACAGAAGTATAATGGGTGATATAATAAGCAATTTCCTTCTTCACTGCAGTCAAGTACTAGCTCATACAACTCAAGTGTCAGGGGAGGACAGGATTTGGAACTGGATTCTAGGGCAACATTTGTTGCTTGATTTTTGTGTAGGGTTTTTTAAACCGATTGCATTTTATACCATGCAGATAGTCTCTAGCTTGGCTATCTTCAGTGGCACAGTGCAGAGTGCCCTTGAAATGGTATTGCTACATTCAGAGGTCTGTCTTTTACAGCTTTCGTTGCTGAGACACTTTTGTCGTTCCTAGATAGTGCCATGGTGTGATGATGTACACCAAACAGTCCTGTTGGCACTACATACTCTGCATTTTTTGACTACTGTGGGCTACTGCAAAGACATGAAGGCTAATCTGTGTCCTCTATATGCTTGGTCTGTTGAGTAAGATGATAGAATGATTTAGGTTGGAGGGACCTTACAGACCATCTAGTTCTAACCCCCCTGCCATGGGCAGGGACACCTTCCACTAGAAGTACTGATCCAGTTCAAGATTTGGGCTCAGAGACCCAAAAGATTAATTCTAAAGATCTAGAAGGCAGACTAGCATCAGTAACTCTAATCTTTAAACATAATGAGCCTGCTACCTGCAGGTTAAAGATGATCTTTTCAGGAGTTTATTTTATCTGGTAATAAAGCCCATGGTTTTGTGGTGGGCACCTACCTAAACTTGGGGCCACGGTATTATGTTTTTGTCCACGGGCAGAGCAGGGTTCTCAAACCTTGCTTGCTTCATTTCCAAATCCACTTTGAAAAATGTATGCAGAGTCGCCTTCCACATCAAACTGCTGTGCTATATTGCACACACGTTTTTCCCTCTGGTGAGTGAATAAACCACAGAGTATGGTGGGGCTAGCTGTGCGGGGTTTTGTTTGTTTTTAATACAGTACCAGAATGCATTCAGATACTGTAGTGATGGCGATAGGCTAAGTGTTTTTGTGGAACAAGCAAGAATGGTAGGTTTTATAAGCACAGACTGTTTCTAATAAAATACAGAACACTTACCAGTGCCGGAAGATAACTTTGGAACAAACAGAAGTCTTTTGAGTATTGTTTTGAAAAGATGTTCTATCCTGGATCACACATGACATGCAGAGAATAAACAGCATGTTAAGATGACATTCGGTGTAACGTTCTTGTCCAAGTGAGATAAGTCGAAAGAACGGAATCTGCATTTTTAACTCTTACAGTTATGACTAATCTTCTTTTCTTTACCTTTTTCTGACCTAATATGACTTTCCATGTATCTGTTTCATGCAGACAATGTATGGGGAGCTTTACTGAACCCTACTGGGAGAATGTGGACCCGCTGAACCCTGTTAGATCAGTTTGCATATTTTAAAGGTATTTGCCTATGCATTTTAAGAGTGATTGCAACATGATAAATTATCTAGGTTGAAAGCAACTCTCCCTTCCTAAATACCTAGAAGGAAATAATATCTTTTTAGAAACGTCATGAGAAACTTATTAAAGATAATTTTTGGCCTCACACATATCAGTACAGAATTTGTACATAAGCTGAAGGGTCTACAGAATAAAGGACTGACTACTAGCTGTGTTCTTCCTATATATGTTCTTTCACCCATGAAGAGATACGTATTTGTACATTGATAATAATGACGCTTTATACTTAAATCACTTTCTAATTCCCAGGTACTGCACAGATTTTAATTAGTGTCTCACCTTGCTTCCAGTCAGCTTATTCTCACGGAGTCAGAACACATTATTCCTTGGTATCCAATTTTTCAACATAATCAACTTTCAGCTTGCAAACAGTCTAAAATATGTTCTTTCTAGTGTACAAGCAGTTCTTAAGACTTCTGCATGGCAAGGTCACTTGCATTTGAATAATTATGGTATAACTAGAAAACATAATTACCATCTGGACAGTACAACCATTTCCATCATCGGTCAAATGACAAATTTTGAAGATACACTTAATTTCTGTCTCTCATTCCTTCTTCATCTCTACTTTAATTTTCATAGTCTTGTACTTTAGTAGCATAGGAAGAAAAAGATGCTGAAAAGAAACAAAAAGCATGGTAGTTTTTTTTTTCTCCTCCAGCTGTTCATTTCTATGTAGAATTCTTTTCATCATCTTTTCTCCACTTCTGCAAACCTGCTGATGAAAAAGAGAAGCAGGGTGCTTGCAAGTGGTGCCAGCACTGTTAGGTAGACCCTTACCTGTGTTTGCTTTGAAGCATGTGTGTTCAATCTCTTAGCTATTAGGTGAAGCTGATCCCAATGCAGTGTAGTAGGGGTTAAAATTTTGGGTCTACATAAAATGGTTTTGGAAGTTTGCTTAGTCATGTTTCATCTGTTGTTAATGTCAGAATCATGATAACTTAAAGCCTAGAATTTGAAGGTGATCATGTCAGGCAATTATTTTCTTCTTATAATAAAGCCCTTGGTCATGTTTGACAACTGAATATTTTGCATATTTGATCATCTCTTGCCAGCAGCAAACATAAATGAGAGATACTGATTCGTGCTCACCTTTGGACTGGTCAAGTGCTGCCAGTAAAACATTCTCCTCTTTTCTCTTGGCCCTTGTTCGCTGTCACACGTGCCTGCAAATCTCCACGTGGGGTGAGCTGAATGATAGCTGGGGATGCGCGCCTTGCCCTGCTCCTTAGTGCTCTGGTAAGCCCAGTGCAGTGTTACCTGGCAGTAAGCTGTTCAGTCTTCCTCAGAAATGAAACCAGGATAGCATTGGAAAATATGAGGGTGAATGTATAAATGGAAAGCTGCTTCGATCACTTTAAAAGGCTTGGGTTCTATATGTTATGTACATGCCTGATGTTAAGCATGTACATACTGTCCCACTTAACAGGTCTGTTCCTAACGTGGGATCAGTAGAGTTTAAGTATGCCATTGCGATGTAATTGCATCACTGGTCTTGATCATTCACATAATGGCTTCCAGAACCAGTAACAGCAGAACAGTGTTTGCACTGTAATGATTTTGTCTGAATTGGCAAAATGTTAAATCTAAGTATCATTATCAGCTAGAATATTCTGAAACATGGGCAGGACAGGCTTGTCTTACATGTCAAGCACTCTGTACGCACTGCTGCCTGAGGTTGGATGCTATCTGCAGCCAGTCTGCTTCGGCCTGACATGGCTGTGTGCTATCATTGATCCTTGCAGGGTTATGTACAGAAAAGGTAAGACACTTGGATTCAGAAAAAGGTTCTTTGCTGCTTTATTTCTTCCTATATGGAGATTGTAAAGAGAATGCTTTTTAAATTACTGAATCTCAATGACTAGACTACAAGTGGTAGTGAAATAATGCTGGAATGTTGATTTTCAGTATTGTGCTTCAATTTTAAGTAAAGCAGGGCTGGAGTAGGTCAGTTGCTGTTAATAATTATATAGTAAACAGGTGATGCAGTTGGTTTGCACCAGGTGCAAACAAGATTAAACCCCCAAGAAGCAGGAATCAAGCCTGCATGGTATGAGACTTCTCTGCCTCTTTTCCATCAGACTAACATAAGCAATGTATTTGTGTCATGCTGCCAACCAGACCCTTTCCTGCAATGGTCTGAGTGGTTTGTCAAGCACCAGTGGTTGGTACTTTTGTTTTCCTTCTCTCTGTTTTTCTCAAATAGTGGACTCGGCCCAAGCTTCCTTTGTCTTTGAAGCATACAAGAAGTATTTGATACGTGTTTTGGTCACAAACCCAAAAATGGATCATAAAGACATTTTCTTGGTAATCTTGCCTTTCAAAAATTGAGTTAAAATGGAACAACATGGTGGGGTTTTGCTGTTCTCCTTTAGAAAGTGAAAAAGCATAGCAAAGGTGGCTGGAAGTAGAAGATAAAGAATTCCCTTCCTACTTGATTTGTTTTGCTGAGCAGGTAGAGATTAAGAGTCATAGGAATGGCAGCTAGGCTTACTTCACAGAACATACTCATGTAATATTGAACTCTATTAACAAAGTTGAGAAAATGCTGTATGATAACTAAGACCAGGTTTTCCTGCTCTGATACAGCTAGCAAAGAAAAATATCTATTCTGTGCAAAGATCCTGTTGATCACAGGGGTTATCATTGTTAAGAAATCTGTATTGCAGAACTACAGTTGGGTCTAAAACTCAATTTACAATTTAAATTTTGCCTGCATTCACTTTTGCCCACTCTTTGTTACTGTTATATTAGGAGCTAAAAATCACCTTCTGTTCTGAATGGCAGCAGCCCTGCCTAAAATCCTCAATGTTCTGCCAGCAGTTGATGCTTCAAAGGTTTTAGCACCGACTGTTACAGTTGGCTTTATAGCGTCCCCTATAGCTTTAAAGGGATGTTGGAGCTTTTTTGAATGAGTCTGTGATCGGATCCTTTGACTTCCAACCTTACTGCTTTCTCATCATGCCAGGCAGGAGCAGAAAAGCCTTTCTGGATTGGGATCTCAGGAGTAGCCCCAGCAGCCTGTGCTTTCTGGCTCAGAGGAGAGGTGATGAGGGAGAGAGGGAAGAATGGCTGTCCGAGAGGGATTACCTCAGGAGGTTGTGCCATATACTCAGCGTATCCCACAAAGGCACAGAAAAGAGTCTGAACTAGAGAGAACAGTGTTTGTATGTTTGTTCTTTAAATAAAATGTGAGCTTAACACTGGCACTTCATAGCTTAGCGGCAAAGTTACTGTGCACGTGCTCAGAAAAGGATTTAACTGTCAGGCTTGATGTTAGGTACTGCGGTTTAGTTTGCACTGTATTTTCTTGATGGTTTCTCCACCTTATGGAGGTAATTGCTTCTCAATCAATATGCAAGTAAAAAATATCAATAGATCATGGAAGCGTAGCAAGAGTTCTCATACAGGAATGCTTAGAAGATTAAAACTAGACAGCCAGTTTTATTACATAAAAATGATTATGTATGGCTATTCTGACCAGCGTAAAAGACAAATCTTCATCTTGCATGTTGTATCAGGTTTTGTGCTGGTTTTAGTCAGGATTTTCTTCGCAGAAGCTGGTGTGAGGCTGTGTTTTGAGTTAAGAGTACTGATAACACTGGTGTCTGTTAGTTGGTGCTAAGGAGTGCTTGCACCAATTCAAGGACTTTTTCAGCTTCTGATACTGTCCCTGTGTTCCCACCTTTCTCGAACTACAAGCACCAGGGGGGGAGACACACAGTTCAGGCAGCTAACCCAAAGTGAGTATTTCATCCCATAGCATGTCATGCTTAGTGTATAAGCTGGGGGTGGTCCGGGGAACCATAGTGGTGTTAGTGAGCTGGTGGATTGGATGGCTTTCTCGGTCTCTCTCTTGCTCATGGAGCTTGCTCAGACTCTGGAGTGATCTCTCTCTTGGGCCTGCTTGGACTCTGCTGTGATCGCTTTTGGGCTCTGGCTCTGACTCTTGCTACTTGGGACCTGGCTGCGTATCGGTTGTTGGATGGTGATCAGTTGTATAATTTGTTTTTTTATTTTTCATTACTGTAATTATAAATTATTATTAGCATTGTTATTATTGTTGGTTTCACTATTTTATTCATTTATATTCAATTATTAAATAGTTCTTATCTCAATCCATGAGCCTTCTTGTCTTTTCCTCTGATTCTTCTCCTCCACTGGAAGGGGGGAAGTGAGCAAGTGGCTGTGTGGTACTTAATTGCTAGCTGGGCTTAAACCATGACCTGTTTTTATAATAAAGACTTTGTAATGTAGGAAACATTGTTTTAAACATTAAAATGGAAATCCTTTAATGCATATACTCCAGAAATGGAACGAGCTGAAATGACATTCAAATTGGAAGAAATATCTGTCAAATTTATTCTTCTAAACTCAATCTCCAGATTAAGTTAGTGGTGAAAGAATTTATTTTTGTCTTGCTGCTCTGCTAAATGGATGCTCTGCTTAATGAACCCCACCCCTGTGTCCACAAAACCCGCAAGCATCCAGCCAAAGTGTTTGTCTGAATACATGCGGAAAAAGAAATATAAATACACAATTATTCAATGTGTTTTTCTCTTGAAGTAGCAAAGAGTTACAGCATCATCTCCACAAGGGTCAAGAAATCTTTCTAATTCTTCAGTTCTCAAATTTTGAAAAGTTTTGATTTGGCTGATTTTAAGGGTAGAGCAGAGGATACTTGGTGCAAAAGGTATTTGCCAATGAAAACGAGCACAGAACCCATATCCCTATTCACCTGAAACTAATGAAAAAATCTTGCTGGCGATAAAAGAAAATATGGTCTGTCCTTTTCTTTTAGGAGCAAATAAACTGATCTTGGTTACCGCTGTCCAAGAAATCCAGTGCTCACCTTGGTAATAATTTGATGCATATGCATCGACAGAGCACTTTTATTTTCCCTTTGTCTTAGGAATAACCTAGCAATCTGAACTGATGATGTGGGTATATGGTGAAACATTCATAGCCATCAGTCATCACTCATGTTTTCCAGCCAGCAGTTTCAGCCTGTTACTGTCTCTACGCTAGTGAATGTGCTCTAAACCACCACATTACTGTATTTAATTTCTTTTCACCAGTGTTAAAGAGTAGAATGGAGGGGTAGAATGGAGACTGAGGCAATAAGAAGATTGCCAGATGGTCATGAAGAGAGGATGGAGTGGGCTGCTGTTGTGGGACTGGAGGCTCTTTAGTTTATAGAAAAAGGTGAGAAGCATAAATGTAGAAGGCTAGCATCACTAATAATCAAATGTGTGAGCAAGTGAAAATGAGAAAGTATCATTTTATGGCCACTTAAATTCACATTAATTCTCACTGAACATCAGTAAACAGTACTGTAGAGATGGATCATCATTATTAATCTCTGCAGATGTGCCGTTAAAAAAGACATTTGCAATGTAAACAGAATATGTACCAGGACATCATCAACACGCTTGACCCCAGACAATTATGTTTGACTTTTTGGTATGTGTGAATTCTGTCCATATGGCTATGCTCTGACACTGTATGAGCTCATAACTGAGCATCATGAGTTTTAGGTAAAAGATGGGGGAGAATGGGAGATTCTTCCTTAACCTGGCTGAGCATTTCTAATCTACTTCAGGGCAGTCAGATCACTGGTGAGGGTGCACCTGAGATTCAGGTTCCTTTTCATTACCTCTTAGCTTCTGGTCTCAGCCAGGAGCTGATGGATGCTTGGGAACCATGTAAATGCCATACCCCTGTGTCCTTCCTTCTGAAGTAACCCTTCTGTGGGAAGGGAAAGTGCTCCTGGAGGCAGGGGTCTGTCTCAGTTTGGAGGTTGAGAGCACTGGACAGTGTCATCCTGCATGCAGCTCTCCAAGTGGAGTGATACCTGTGTGCATGGTGATTTGGGAGAGGAGAAGCCTTTTCCCACTCAGGGATAGGTCTCTGCGACATGGTGGAAAATCTACAGCCAAGAGCAGTGGTTGCCTCCTGCCTCCTTGTTGAGGCTGGAGTCAAGGACAAGGTTTCTACCTCCATCCAGTGTCACCCATGGTTTGTGGGTACAGAGCCTCGTGGTTGCGTTACATGTGGTGGGACGTTGTCTGTGCACGTGCCTCCTTTTTTGTCACCTCCACTGCCATCACAGCAAAACTGCAGCAGGGCAGAGGTGTTTTGTGCTGCTTGATACCCTCCCAGGTGGGGAGCTTACAGCCCTGGGGGGTACAAGTTTTTGAATACTGAAGCAGTTTAAATGCTATATTCAATATTTAGTCAATAATTCAAGCAGTTTTAAAGCTAAACCATAGCTATCCTACCATTATGTTCTCTACTGTCTAACTGACAGATTTGTTTTGGGTTGAGGTTTTTCAGGGTAAACATCCCAGTTTGGTGTTGCTGTTTCTGTTTGACTTTTTGAAGCCCATGCTGTTTCTTACCTGGTTAGTCCTGAATATTAAGGATGATGTATGTGAGCACAAGCTGCTCTCCGTTGCCAAGCTGTGTGGAGTTTCTTGCTCTTGCTTGCTTACCCCACTTTTGAAGAAAGAAAAGGAGCTTGTTTATTTTAACAGTTTTTTTAAATCTCAAGAAACAGAAAACAGGAAGAACACTCACTGGTGACCCAGATGGTTCCTTGACTACCTTTCAGAGAATTTCAGGAAGGCACCCTGACTGAAATGCTGCTGATAGTCTTAATGGTCTTTAACCTTTTTTTTTTTTTCTGGCCTACATCTGTACTTCCCACTTAAAACCAGTTTCGTTGATTCATCATCTTGGGGCTTTTCGTGAAGATCAATGCAGAGAAGTTATTCTTTTATCAACCATTGTTTGTTCTCTTTAGAACAGGCAGACTACCCTTAGACAGCTGGACACATACACAGCTAAGTGTTGTAGGAGGCTCAGAAGTTTTATGGTAAACTTTCTACTTATCTTTCAGTGATGCTCTAACTGATGGTTTTTCCCTGACAGGCTTTGACGGTTCCTTTTTCCTTGAGCATGCACCCTTTTTTTCCCCTCTGGTTCTTTCTACTCCTTATGTATATATTTAAATTCCTGGCTGTGACCACACCATTTCTTACTCAAGTATTACCTTTGCATTGGGTTAATTAGTTGCTGTATGTTTAAAACTTCCTGGTTTGTTTAGCTCTGCTCCCCTGTCACTGCTGACTTCACAGGAACTGACATTTTCCACTTAAGTTTTTATCTGGATTGAGCCATGCTCCCAACCGGTGTTAGGAGAGTGTGTCAATGCTTTCTTTACAAATGAGAATAAAATTAGATCATCGTTATTTAAAGGTGCTGCTTCAAGTAAAGTAAATATTTTGATTCACTCTGCTTAATTAAATTCAATATCCATTCTCACTTATATAACAATTAGGCAGAGTTGATTTGGGCTGATAAATAGGGCATGTACATCAGGGAGGATTTAACTCTGCTGGTGTTTAAAGGGTTTTTGACACAGGCTTGAGAGTGTGTAGGAGTTCTTTAGTGTGGAAGGTGCTGTATAATCTTAATTTAAGTCATCCTAGCTTTGTCGAGACATCTCAGTGCCTTGGTTGTATTTTATAAATAGTCCTTTCCCAGAACTGCAGACAGTATTTTCTAAGAAATGTGAACTTGGGAGAGGGGAGTGAATTACTCAGCTTGGAATAATGCCAGAAGTCTAACTCTTCAAACTTTGTGCACATGCAACTTGGAGGACTGTGTAATGCTACTCAGTACTTAAGCAGAAACATTCATAATTCATCAAGTTTTCTGCAATATTTAAGCAGTGTCTCTTCTATATTTCTGCTTTTCATTAATTATATGCCTTCATTTTGTTTCAGAGGTGTATATGGAGTCTATTTTGCTGACGTTCTTTCATAATCTGAAGGTTGTAACACTTAACCTTTGCTGACTTTGAACTTCGGATCTTGAACATCATTCTGGTCACACAAAAATTTCTATTTCTGGTGTACCCAAGTGAAGTTCTTCCAACACCTTGGTTTCTGCTTGTCTATAGGACTATACAGCCCAGTGAGGTAAAGGTTTGGTGAAACTGCAGTGGGCTCTGTGGATAACAAAGCCCTTTGATGTGCATATGTACAATGTGATATATATGAATGCAAAAGAGTCATCAAGCTCTCCACAAAAGGATCTGTAAGGATTACACAATCTTGTCTGTTACCTAGCAAATTGTAGAGGGCTCTTTAACTTTATCATCTTGTCTCTAAGCAAAAAATATTTTAATAAGATAATATAGGTTCTATTGTAGTGACTACTTTGCATGCACTCCTTTGGCAGAGGTGTGCTGAAAAAGGTAGCTGTTAGGTGCAGGATGATGAGTGTATTTTAAACATCTGAATTCACAGATGCAGATGGATCTGCATTTTGTCTAATGTACCTGGCATACTAAGATTAGCAGGATGGCTAAATAGCTTGTGCTTACACCTGTGGAATTTAAAGTGGCTTTCTAAGGGAGGGGAAAAAATATAGTGCTTTATATTTGGCATGGTCCAGGCAACAAATGACCTGTACTTAACAGTTTTTCACTAACAACCACAAGTAGTTCGATATGCGCAGATGCGCACAAGAAGAATTGGTCTCTGTTGCTTTAGCTGTAGTTGAAAACTACTGTAAAATATGCTGTACGATAAGAGGGGAGGTGGAAAGGGAAGAGATTTGCTACAAAGGGTATATTTGTGAGAGAAAATTATGCCTATTCAGCCTCTGGTGCAGTTTGCAGAGCTCTGAATTTTGAGCTGGGCCTCCAACATGAGAGTCGGGAGAAGTAAAGAGAATCATGAACAAAAGGATGGGTTTTTTTCCTCGTGTTTTGTCTAATGATTCTTTAGGGCACAGTGAGCAATTCCGGGTGCAGAAAGCAGGACTGGGATCTTTGTGGCTCTCTGGGTAATGCTCTAGCCACAGACTTGTTTTTTCTTGCATATTCACTCTCTGAATCTCATTTTCTTTTCTGCCTGGTGGCAGCCTGGTAACAGACAGCTGGAGCACTCCTCTGGGAGACAAGATATGTCGGTCTCCTTGGCAAAGAGCCTGACCTCTACCATTTTATAAGCAAAGAGTGACAGTGCTATTAATAGATCCTTCCTGCAGCCAGGTTTTCAAAGGACTATAGCCTGATTGCTGTGCTTGGTGCTGAGCTTAGATATTATCGGCACATGGTAGGTGTATTGTGAGCATCAGGAATGAATTGGGCCCCTGAGGGGAGTTAAGTTCCGAACAGCTTCAGGGAGCTCTGCAGACTCTACGTGGGAGGAGGTGCCTGCTTCCTGGCTCCATCAGCCGGCTGGGACACAGCCCCCTCCTGCCCAGTAGCTGCGCTCTAGACGCTTAACTCCAAGTTCTTTTGGCACTAACATACAGGCTCCTTCAATCAGCAAAAAAGTAGGGCCCTGGTTTGGACTTAGGGATTTAACCATTCTTTTGGCTCTTAGGCCATCTGTAACCCTCCCATTTCCAGTGTGGTCAGAGTTAGGTGACTCTGAAGTGTTTGTGTTTGCAAACAGGTGGTAGGCAGGGTTTCTTTCTTTCCTGGATGCGGCTGGGAGAAAACTGAACACAGCACTCTATCAGTAATGAAACGTCTTCTATTAAAAGGAAGTATTATGATTTAGATTAAAATTTCATTAGAAATTAATGAATCTCTTTGAAAACATGAGCTTCCTTGGAAGAGTGAATTCAAAATGCTTTGTTCAATATTCCCCAGTTATCGGCCCTTTGACATACGGACTTGACTCGGGTCGTTTTTGATGTTGAATGCATGGGAAGAAAAACACATTAAACACTTTTCAGTTTTTTAGTAGGAGACTGCACACTCAGTCTTTGCTGGGAAACATGCTAACAACTGGAAAGTGAACCAACAATTCAGGTCATATTAGTAAAGCCGAGTGCTCTTGCATATGGATATTCTCATTAATGCTTTGTAACTCAAATGGACTTAATTTCTCATTAAACATCTTGGTGGTAATTTAACAAGGCTTGCCTGGAGCCAACATAGCTTAAATATTTTAAAGGGTCTGCATTTGTCAGGGTCTCTCTAAGCATCACATTAAGCTGGTGAGGTGAGAGAATCTTACAGAGCTTAAAGCACTTTGCGAACTGACGAGCAAAATTATTAGACTGTGTACAAAACAACGTGTTTCACAGTAAGAACAAGGCTTACCTCTCCTAAAGGAAATTTTGCCAAATTGTATTCCAAATACCTGTGGTTATTTTTTTTTTCAAGTGCAAATATGTTGGGCTCAGCCTTCAAAGTCTTGTTTACAGGAGATGTTTCTGTGATTTAAAACAGATTTATTCATGTAGGACCCAGTCTTGCAAAGACTTACAGGTGTGCTTGACTTACGCTGTCTGCATAGCTCCATCCAAGTGAGTGAAAGCGTGAGCTGACAAAACAGGAATCACAAGAGCTCACCCAGAAGTAAGAATTTGCCCAACTGTGACTGAAATCTTTTTATTATGCAGTAAAGAAAAAGTTTGAAATCATTGGTGTAAGGCCACAAAAAGAAAACACAGGATTAAAAGTAAATAAACTAAGGGAGCCCAACCTCAATTTTAGAGGGAATTAACCCTCTAGTTCTCACCCTATGTCCTGCCACACTTTTCAACCAAATGTCTTTGTGGACAATCCTTGGGATAATTTAGAAGTAAAATGAATGGTAACTCGGCTATTTCAGTTTCTCCTCAGAAATGTTCAGGCACACGGTGAGCATTGATTTCATAACTAATATTGATTAACTTTTTATTGACTTAAAGGGTCAAATTCTCCAGGCACAGTGCTGCCAGGGGGAAACTTTGTATACATGGCCACAAATGGACACCATCACTGCACAGAACCTCAAGCGACTTCTGTTGTTGTTGGGATGCAAGATGGAAGACTTCATTACTGCTTGTTTAGCTTTTACTATCTTGACTATGCAACTGTCCAATTCCAAACAGTATGGTTAACCCTTGAATGCCTTGAAATCTAGAGAAGGATTGAAATTTTGAACATCAAATATACCCTGATATAAAACACAAAAAGCTTATAAATTAATTGCATTTACAAGAAGTTTGCTGTTACAAGAAAATTAACATTTTTTAAAAAATTTACATTTCACATGGTTCTGGAATAGACATTCCAAGATCAATAGCTAAAGAGAGGGGAAGAAAAATCATGGATAGCATGCATCTTTTTTTTTTTTTGTATGACCTTACTTCAGGAAGAAATTTAGGCACATGTTGAGGAAATCCCCTGGACAGAACAGCATTTAAACAGGTGCTTTACTTGCACTTACTTTTAAATATGTTGAAAATTACATGCGTGTGGAAGTAAGAGCAGTGTATTGAGGCCTCAAGGAATAAAAGTGATTCTTAACTGATAGCAAATGCTCCTCTTAGTGGTTTTCTAAAGTTATCGGGATAAAAACTTTATAATGTAGATGTCATTAAAAGAAAAGAAACAATGTGTTTTCCAAGGGAATGATTGTTCTGAAGATTACCACTTCAAGAAAACTAACAAAATGGGTGTTGGATTTAAGTTATTCTCTGTATGTAAATGCCACTTTTAAATACCTCAGCTATTATGTTTATATTCAAATTACTTTAGGGATTTAAATGGTACCATTTACATATTTTATCCAATTCTCTAATGTTCACTTAGTGAATTAAGATGAAGTTCTGTAGATGGAACAGCTTGCTGGCTGCAGGTAAGCTGATTTAAGCTTGTGTAAATGGGACTAAAAGTAAGGCACTTGGTTATTCAGAAGAATAAATATATTCTTCTGAATATATATTCAGAAGAATAAATTCAGAAGAATACTTTGTGAAAGTAACATGCTTAATCTCATGTAAGATCTAGTTTGAGACCAGAGTCTATGGAAAGATGTTAAAAAGACTGACAGCATCTGTGCATCGCGAGCAGAAGACTAAGAACATATGTTTAGTCACGTCAAGTGTGTGTTCAAATAATTTTTACTATATATGTCTCTTGATATTTGTATTTATGTGCTTTAAATACCCCTCAGATGTTTTAAGATATTTTATTGATGTGGAGTTCTGCACAACTTTCTCTTCTGACAACATGAAGTGCCTTTCATATTGTTAAATACTTGCCTAGCCTGCATTTTTTGATATTAAGCATCTTCCACAGGTCTAATTATCCTATCCTGTATCCATGGATCTTAAGGAGAACCAGCATTACCCATTCCTCTAAAATAACCTGGAGGGTTGTGATCAATTGCCATACTCAAATCTACTTGCCTTAACATCCTTTTCTCTTTGCAAAATACTTTGTTACTTACTTTCATTTATCAGTCTCTGGCTTGTTGACCACCAAATAACTCAGTTTTCTTTTTCTGTGAGTATGTGAATCAAAATAAAGTTGTTGCACATTGGCACCATGTTTTTCAGCTAAGTCTGCCTTCCTTGCACGTCTATGGTATATGTATGATTTGCTTATGAGCTGATAAGAAATTCTGCTATGAGGGTGTTCCTTTGAGTTGTGTTAGTCTGCCATGAGGACTCATGATTACTTTTATGTGCTAATAGTCCTCAAACTGGGGCTTTTGTGCTTCTCTGTGGATTTTCTGTGATTAGAGATGGAAATAGTCTTAAAAACTGCGTGGAAGCTTAAGATGAGATATTTATGTAATGCTATTCTGCATATGGCACAGCAGGTCAGCGTGTTCTGCAGCAACCTCTCTGTGTAAACCCTGTGTTTCTAATCGCAGTACAGGACTGTAGGATAGACAGAAGGTAGATGGTAGTATTGTCAAGAAGGAAAACAGTTTGGAAGCATGCAGATGTGTAAAATGTAAAATTGTAGTAGCCATTGCTCCTTAATCTCTCTCTCCCTGCCTCCTCCCAGATTTTGATAGTGACCTAAAGGACAGAACAACTTTCCTTAATGGTACTTAAGAGGCTCCTTTTCTTCCCCATGCTGTCGTGGGGGACTGAGCAAGGGGCTGTGTGAGGCTTATCTGCTGGCTGGGTTTAAACCGCAACAAATTGTTAGTTACAAAGCTTGTGTTGCATCATAAATGATAATACAGAAGTAACATGTTTTTTTTAATCTTCTGGCTTAATAATACTATTCACTGGTTTGTTCTCCCTCATGCTTCAGGGTAAGTGTAACTTTCTGTAGTCAAATGTCTACTTTTCTGTGTAAACACATGGGGAAGGTATTGAGAAATTAGATACCGAACTACCACGATGCTCAAAACAAGCAAAACCCAGGGCTCTTGTAGCAGTTCCTTTGCATGACACTTTTGGTTCTGTCTGAGAGCACAGCGGCTGGTGTGGAGGCAGGACCAGGCCCTGATTGCAAGCTGTCTATTGCTTGTACGCAGGCCTGCTGATGTAAGGGTGTAAACACCAGAATGTGACGTGGTTAGGATGTGAGTGGGTGATGAGGGAACAAATGTTTTTTTCCTGATGTGTTCTATAACATAATAATGGATTTTTCATCATTTTGTCTGAGTAAAAGACACAGGAACATACAGAATTGCTCATTGTGCTGCTTGAGAGAAAGGACTTGACATCCATCAGTCCTTTATACCTACTTTAAAATTGTCAGCGGGAATGCCCTGACAGGGCAAGACCACACAGTTTGAGGGCAGTCAGTGCCCTTGTGACAAAAAATGGCAGCCTGCCTTCATTCTGTTTTCTTAAGGTAGCTAGCAGGGAAGGAGGGAGGTGTTGCTTTCTGCTTTGCATTTCTCCTCTGGGCAAGGAGAAAGACTCTCCACACTGTTGGAGGGGAAGGTCGAAGTGTTAGTAAAGATTACGTGTCCCTTTTGTCTTATATCCTCCTTTAGACGGGTCTTCACGAAGATAGTGCAAGTGAATTTTCAGTTGCACAATGGCTGTGGGCCTCACCAGGAGCTAAAACTTCACTGACTTTGGACATTCATCAGAATTAGGAGTTACTGCTGTTCAATTATCTAGCTGCTGTTGTTAAAGGCTGAAAATCGGAAAATAGCCTATTTTTCTCTGCACAGCAATCTGAAAGCCATCCAGACCAACCTAAACTGAGCTGTGATTGCAAATGAACAAGCTGGTGCGGGTGGGCCATTGCTGGCAGTGCCAGGGCCAGCCGAGGGCTGCCTGAGGGCTGCCTGTGCTGACAAGATGGCTGGTGCCTACACAAGAACTCTCTCTCATGAAGGGAAAGGTACAGCAACCCAGAGCTACGTCAGCTGTAAAAGCTACTTTTTGTGCCATGGATTTAAGGTCACGTATGAGGTCAGCAGAAAGGTTTCCTTAGAGCTTAGGGTAAGGTCTCCATCAGAGAGATGTGTGTCTTTAATGGTGCCTGGGTTACTTTTAAATGCTGTGTTTCAGTAAATGTGTGACGGAGTTTTGCTGAGAGTGGCAGGGCTGGCCGAGGCCTGTTTCGGGCCCTCTGGGGAAGCCTTCCCAAGCAAGGTACTGCCGTGCTTGTGGGGCCGCAGGGCCACCGGAGGTGCTGCGCTCAGGGCTGTGGTTTCTCAGCAGCCGGTCCTCATTCCCAGTCTGCGAGGGGAACTGGTAATGACACTGGGCTCTGCCTGAAAAATTAAACAATCAGCCTTTAAAAAGGGAGAGGGATGGGGTTGGGAAGGTATGACCTGAGAGGGGGTGTGGTCTTTCGTTTCTGTAGTCTCGGCCTAGAAGGAATTTGTCTGAAGCAGCAGGGCCGGTACCCCTGCTCTCTTCACCCCTATGCCAGAGCCCTGCAAGGGGATCCCCCTGGTTAGGGACTCCGCGATGAGATTAATTGGTTGTAATTGCAAGTTGTGCTGCCACACTGTTTCTTTATATATGTGATGAGAAAAGACTAGACCTGCAAAAAACGTAGGAAGGAGAGACCAAAGAAAACCACAACAAAATGAAAACCATTGATCTTAATTTCCTTTTCATATGCTTAGTAAAAGCACACTTATCCTAAAAATCACTATAAATGTAATCAGATGTTCCCTATAGCAGGTTGAAGTAAAAAGGTGTGTTGATGTTATGCTCAGAGAGAATTTGGAGCATTTGACAGTTTGGTTTTTAATGACTTCTCTGTTTACCTTTTAATTACTCTCATCACTATTTTACCCAGTTACTGTATTTACTTACTTTCTAAGATTAGGAATAAAGCACTATGTTACATTCCCCTTCAAATCCTTAAGCTGCTATTTATTTCTGAATGTAAAAACTGATAATCAGAGATAAAAAAATTCACTGCAAAAAAATCCTTTAATTATCTTAGCAAGCAGGAATAGTCTGAAATACGAGTACAGTGTGTCATGCCAAAAGAATGACAGCTGAGTGTCCTGCATCTCCTCGCTGGTACCCATGAGCTGGGTGGTGACTCCAATGCCTGATGAGCTGCTTCAAAGTGTTGACAGAAATATGTGACTTTTTCAGATGAATGCTGGCCAGTGGCCATGCCTTACTCAGAAAATGCCAGGAGTGGATGTAGCTCTCTAGGCAGGAAGGAAGTGAAGTGACCCAGAAAACAGTGTCAGCTTTTAGAACCCCATTGCTTCTGGTATTTTTACTGAACGAGCATTGCTTTCTGGATGTTTAGAAGCATCAGTTAAAGACTAAGGTTCTGATTCCTGGATTCAGTTTAAATACAGAGTATAATTGCATGCAGGGTGATTCATACAGGTTTGGGGATTTTTTTTTTTCTGGTGCATGTGCTCAGAAGGTCATTAGGCAGACACGATCCTGAGAGTATAATACAAGAACCAGAGAGGAAATATTTTCAGTAAATATAATTTTTAAGGAAAGATTCAAAAAGATAGAAATTACAAGCTTTAAAAGTGAAACATGTTTGCATGTGTCTACATTTCTGATAAATGGAAAACATTCTGTGGGTTATGACTATGTATGTCTTTATATATAGTTTTAATTTTTTTTTCTTATAATTTAAAATCACAAGAAGATTACATGTAATTTCTGTGTATATAAGTTGACTGAAAACTACTGCAGTTTAAAAAACCCAAATATTTGTCCTTTTCAGTTCTGAGAATATAGTTTATGCTATACATTTGACTAATGCAGAGTTCCCGTAACCACAGAGTTGTCTTTTTGCCAAATGGTATATGCACATATTTCATAAAATGGTCTACAGCTTTGCAGAAACTAGGGCAGCTCTGTAAATAGACAGTGTCAGGTAATCATTCAAATTTTTGGTTTTTTATGCCACGAAATAACAGATTTGTTCTGTAGCGGATGTTCTGATATTTCTGTGAAATCTCTAACAACGTTGCTTATCTGTCATTTCACCTACAGGTACATTTATGTTCCTATGGGAGGATCTCAGTCCAGTCTGCTGGGAATGCTTTTTTCCACAGCCCTCACTTTTGCCTTTGTAAGCTATTGGCACGGAGGACAGAGTTATCTGTGGTACTGGGGCGCACTTAATTGGCTTGGAGTAATTGTGGAAAATGGCGTCAAGAGGATACTTTCTATTTCACCTATTCAAGATGTAATTGTAAGTTGAATCTCCCTTCGTTTTATGTTCTTGTTTCCCAGCTCCACGCTCACCTGAAGTTCCTGGTTACTAGTTTGGTTTAATCTAGGTTAAGTGTCTTGGATAACAGAGAAAAGAGTTAGCATTCCTTTGCCAATCCTCCAGTATCTGAGGCAAACCATATAATTAGAACTTTGCAAAGTATCAGCAAAGCAAACACTGAAATATGCATGGTCTTAAAAGCTTCCTCAGCAGTCCTAAAGTAAGCAACTGCTTGTCACGTTGTATATGGCTGAACAGAAGCCAGTTCTGACATTTGTATTCTGATTTCACTCAGGATGGCCTTAAAATATTCATCCTCACTAAAATTAGGAGTGTATATTTCTAACCATGTGTTTCCTGGACAAATGTGTGCGCAGCAGCTGCTTGCATCTGGGAACAAGCATAGGCTGGCAAATCTTATGCCACTAAAGAGCCAAGTAAAGAAAATATTATTTTGCTTTGAAGACCTCTGATATTTTCACTTTACTGGTACTTTTGACCTTCATGTTGTCATTTCCAAAGGACAAAATTGTCTTTGACATGCAATCATATGCAAAAAGCACTATTTTAATTTTGATGGTAAATTTAGTCTGCAGGTTTGCTCACTAATAAAGCCCAAAATAACTGTAAGAATAAATGATTCCAATGTTTTCCTTCATCTGTAGTGATAGGTGCACAAAATTTGTACTGCTATATAATGTTGGGGTGGTGGGGTCTCACTCTGCAGCCTGATTAAGTCCTGATGCTCAAGTAATTATGCCATCTCGGTTTTCGCTGTTGTGGCATCCCATGTGTGGCAACCGATACAGCTAAGCAATTTAATAGCCAATAACAGCCAGTGCTACCTTATATCATCCAACTGTCCATCACTGCAAATTCAGTGACAGTCTGGAAGCAGCTTTTTTCCTTCGTAGAGAATGAGTTTATCAAATCCATTAATCCTTCCTCTAGGGTGAAACTGAGCTTCACCGTCTGACTGGCTGCATACGTTCATCTCTGGGTTGGAAAACATAGGTTTTTAGGCATCCATCTGTATGAGTAAATACAGGTGTAAGGGCTTTTTGTATGTAATGTCACTCTACTAGAAAGTTTAAAAGAATTCTCAAGGAATTAAGTGCTTAAATACCATAGAAATCATAAGGAACGTGGCATTATGCAGGTGGGGTTATAATTGTTGAATTCATTTCTAACATGTAGTTCTAATCATAGTGAACCAATGCTGGTTTTGTTTGTATAAATTAACTCCCTTACAATAAACCAAGTGCATGTTACTCCTTTCCTCCCCTTTGTTTTCATCCACTGCGTTAAAGCCCTATCCCAGGTCTTCCTTCTTTTCCATTTCTGTTTGCAAATGTGGCTGTAGACCTTCCTTAGAAGACACTTTCAATTTTTCCCTGAAATAATTCTGAAGCCCACGTTTTTAATACGCATAGTTTTGGCATCTGAATTAGCGCATTGGGCAGATGTTGCTGCATTTAGTTATGGCAGAGTCATGCTTTGCCTTGTGCCTAGAAGGTTTCCTTACAACATGAGCTGCAGCCTTTGCAAACTAACCCCCCTTTCTCTGTCCTCACTCTTCTAACAAACTCCCATTTGCTTCTTGAATGCTGAGACTGGTTGGACTTTGACCCTTCCTTATCAAGGGGTGGAGTGATGTGACATTCTCTAAGTAGTATCACTTCCATTTAAAATGAACTACAGATTCCCTAAAGCAAATTTCCTTGCTGCAAGCTGCGTCACCATGGCATTGAGAATCCCGTTCTGGGGAGTGGGTTTTTCCACTTAAATTTCATCTGTTGACCAGCTGTAATCCTTTACTTTCTTATGCTTCACTGACTTGCAGTGTTGGCTCTTGAAGGCTATTTTTGAAATGGAAAGTTTATTTTTGTCCCCAGAGTAGCAGATGAGTTTCTGCAAAAATACAAAGCACAGGTTTATGCTTTTTGTAACCCATCCTGTTTACCAAGACTCCTCATATATAGCTGTTGAGTTACATAATTCAGTTGAAGGGGAGGTGTTTAATTAGAAAAAAACCCTTGAAGAATAATTTGAATTTTAAATCTGCTCTGTTTTTAAAATTGAGTTGATCATAAAGAATAACAAGAATCATATCAAAACTGCTTCCTTTCCCCCACCCACACTATATTGTCTCGATTCTCTTGCAAAAGAAAGATTTAGAAATCTAAATAAAGCACATTTGAGTCTTGTCCTTCACTGCATCCTTGTGCTAAGAATATTATCTAAAAAGAATTGGGCCCTATGTTTATGCAGATTTTATGATAGTTTAAATCTCAGCACTTGAAACCTAGTGCAATATGGGTAAATAACACTTCTGTAGCAGTCTGACAGGTTTTAAATGTCATCTCAGCAGTATTGAACTAAAATAAACAAGGAAGCATTGGCATTATTTGTGACAAGTAAAATCAGCAAATGAACAAATATTTACAGAAAACAGTATATTTCCTGACCCCAGAACTTGGATCTGAAACTTTTCATCTGTACTGGTTGCAAACCAGTGCCTGGCTTCCTGATTTCAGCTCTGAAAGAGCTGAATGGCTCCTCCTTATGTACTTTTCAGCTTACACTGCTCTGAACTTCTGTGTTTCAGTGGGTTGTGTTGTGAGAAGTTATTTACCTATCTTTTTTTCCCCCTAGAGATTACTTGTTAGATATCAGTAAATTAAAACTGAATTAAGTAGTATTGTTTTCATTAAAACATTGTATATGAAACAGCAATAAATGCTATGCATCGTAAGCTAGGGCATATCTGAAACCTTTGTATTAAACCGGCAGTTTCTTTGTGTTTTTACCATTTTTTTTTTCCCCCACTTTTGGCAGGAGTTATTTAGGAGGTACTGGGCAAAGCAGTGCTTTGTTTCACTGATTTTCTAATAATTTCTTGCAGATTAACAGAAACTCCAGTAGTAACTTGTTTGAAATCAATGGCGGAATTTGTATTGACTTTTAATAAATAACATGTAAAGATTTTGGAAAGAAAATGCTAATGGCTGTCATTCTTATAGTGATTTAAATTTTCTTCCTTCTCCTGTTCTTAAGGAAAACAAGATTTAGATCGATACAAGAAATTAGATCCTGGTATAAAAACAGATTTGGAATGATTTAAACCTTAGAATACCTGACACCATCTTTAAATCAATGGATTTTTTAAAAAGAAATATTGGGAAATGATCCAAAAGAAGATGTAGCAAAGGGGGGTGAAGTTGGCAGGTTGTTAAAATTAATGTTTTAATCTCAGTTGAAACAGCAACATTTGTCATCTTAGTTCTTTTGTAAAGTGAAAATATGTCATTCAGTGTAGTAAGAATTTTTTAAATTGAGACATAAAGATCTCTCTTATAGCAGTCGTGCTATGATGCATTTCTAGTTTAAGATCTTGTTTCTAGCTTTATTTAGTAAGAAACAATACACCATGGACAGTTCAAGAAACCAACTAATTTTAAGCATGGCTTGTTTATAAAGTAATTTGTCCTATCCTTGTGTTAGGGGTGTTTTTCTCTTGTTGTGGTTTTTTTTTTTAATATAAAATACTTCGATTGCTACGTTTTCATCTGTGACTGAACAAGGTGCACCAATTAAGTCCATTCCAGCACACTCTAATTGTCTTCCCAACCACCTTTGCAAAAGGGGAAGTATTTTGTGTGATTTCCATGTCTTTGGTTAGTGTGTTAGATTTCCCTGCCCCTGAAGAATGACGCCCATAATTTGTCTCTACAGTTAAAATACCACCATTATTTTGAGTACCAGAAGTGTGGTCAGTGCATCCTCATCTTCATAGAGAACAGAATTTTGAACGTCTTTCCAGAAGTTGGGTGTGGTGAGGGGTTTTTGTCTGTTTTTTTCTCTGTTAATTGTTTTTGTCCTGTTTGTTCTGCGAGGTGCATTTCTACAGTTATCCATAATAAGTTATGCATTATGCAGTGATCCTGCAGGCAGCTGGTGTGGAGCATGGAAAGGTGCTGACTGATGAGCCTGACCTCTGGTTAGACAGGGAATTAAGCTGATCAAACAGCTCACGGCTGTTGAAGGCGGAAAGGTTTAATCTCCCTTTCCTCCCTTCCTTACAGTCTCACCGCTTCCTCCTCTGCATGCCTTCCTCCTGGAATCTTTGCTGAGCTGGCCTACCTCTTTACCCCAGCAGAAAGCTTTACTTCCTCTGGTTGTTTTGTTGCTGCATGATGTGTCTCATGGAGAGGAATCTGAAAGCCTACAAAGCAGTACAATGTGGGAGACGCAAGCCAAGGAAAGGAAGTGGAAGAGGAGGAGCTCAACTACTTGGAAACTCTCCCTTGCAAATGTACATGAGCAGTATGGGTAGTAGTAGGCTGAGCCTCTGTAATTAATGTCAGGGGGATAAAGCCACCAGTTGGGTTGTGCTGCAGTAATTACTCAGCCTGATGTTAGGGCCCGGTTTCAGCCTAGCCAAGATAAAGACCTGTGAATTTCGTGTCTGTGTCCTGTATACACTGAGCAAATGTGTAACTCTTTAATGACAGAATTTCTTTTTTCAAGTGTAGCTTACTTCAAACTGCTGTGAGATAACTGTAAAGCTTCCTTCCACAGCTGACTGAAGCAAGATCTGACCAAATATTAGGAATTCATTCAAGGGACATATGTTTGTTGACCACCTTGCAAGATTAGATCTTTAATAAGATCTCTGTAATAAATAAAGACCCTTCTCAGCTGTTCTTCAGCACACACTAGGCTTTGATCTTTATTTTGCTTCATTTGGTGGAAAGAATATTTATATCACTGGTTTACTAACATCTAGCCTGCCTGACCTTTTCTTTTTTACTACTAGTATCGTCATTCATATATATTTTCATATTGCGACGGGGTGATTCAATTAAGTGGCAAGTGTTGCCAGTGATACTTTCTTCATACCCTTCTAATGTGCTTGCTGTAGACTTCTGTTGGGTTGGTCACTTCACTCTCTGTGAATCTGTAAGAATGTAAGGTGAGGTAGTTGAACAAAGACCCTTAATCAGACTCCTATTTTCTAGTGTAGAAGTGGTTTTTGAGATACAAGTGTCACCCATAATGTCCCAGACCAGTGGATGGGGCTTGCCCCCCACCACAACCTTGAGTTCAGCCATGTCATTGCTTTAACCAGAAATCTCTGCTAACCAAAGTAGATGTACTCTGACACAGAATCAATTTATGTGACTATTAGCCAGGGTGGGCTTGTGATGACTGGTCTTCGTGCATGGTGCCTAGAAGCAGCAAGCTGAGTTATCGAGGTGCTGTTTTATACTGAGCTGCTGAATGACCTTTAAAGGTGAATATGGCCTGGCTTGATGCATCCTAGGTTTTTTCCACTGACTTTTAGCTTTACCAGCAATAATTCTGAGTCAAATAATTCTTGCCACTTTTCTGATTTTGCTTCATTTTGTGTTTTTCTCTCTTTTCCACCCTCTTGTTGTAAGGGTTCATTTTGTCTTCATGGAAGTGGATCCCAAACCTGTTGAGACCCCTGCCAAAAGTGCACCCACACAGACATGCACTTGCACTGTGACTCTGGTTTTCTTTACTGAGGGAACTTCTTGCCTCAGACCCAGTAACAGACTAAAAATCCTAGTAGATGGTGTTTTGTGTAAGGGACAAGCATGTGCGATATGATGCAGGCTTTCATATGCAATGAATGGCAAAAGTGACTACAGTAAGATTCCAAAGATAACACCCTATCATTTCCTACTCTCTGAGTACAAGCATCCATTGTTTTGTCAAATCTGTGCAAGAAATATTACTTTTGATGCCAACAGTGGGAAACTGTTGTGATTTTCCATCGGTCTTTAGCCAGATGATTGCTGCTCTGCTTCAGATCAGTGTCAGCTGGGAAGACCCTTGCTTAGCTGCTCAGTTGTCATGACAAAAAGTTTTTCTCCCACCTACCAGCATTATTTACTTTTTCTTCTGTTTTGGATATATCAGGCAGTTTTCTAGGTCTCAGGCCACAATGCGGTTTGAAAAGCCAGTAAATCATGCTACAGGGTGAAAACAAGGCTGGTTCTGTGCTGCTTTGGTACTGTTATGTGAATACAGCCTCCCTTTGTTGTTCACCTCAAAAATTAGTCCAGACAATTGATGTCAGAAGTTACAGCAATACAAGGTAAAGTATCAAGGAGTGGTCAGAATCTTGTTTTTCTGCTGTGTGCAGAAGCTTGCCACAGGGAAAGCGAGATCTGTAGTTGGTGAGAGTGTTTATCAGATGTTTCCATGGGGATTATTAGTGTATTAATTATCTGTTAACAGTTTCACAGTGGCAGTGTGGGAGGGCCATAAGGGCAGGACTGAAATGCAGCACTAATGATTAGTTAAGTTAAATCCTTTCCCAATTTGATGACAGTTTAAAAGGTAAAAGCATTAAAATGTGGATGAGGGAACTGATAGAAGCAGAATGGGAACCAGAAGAACAAAACCAAGGATTTCAAGGACCTGGACACAGGGGGGGTGCGTGGCTCCCTTGAGCTGTCCTTCTTGGTGAGAACTGAGACATTCATACAGGAGTAGGCACACTGCCGTTACTTGGTTAAATTCCCTGCTTTAAACATAAAACAGAAAAGAGGATGGTGCATTTCAATGCTGTTCATTTCATACTTTTCACAAGCTGCCACTTTTTCAAAGAAATAAATGTTTGGGCAAGTTCTTTGTGGGTGTAGGAGCAAGTACAGAAATTTACTTCTGTGTATGTCAAAGTTTCACACATGCATCTGTAAGTGTAGTGCATACATACGAGCTGGTAGGAAGCTTTCTTCAAACAGAAGGGGGGGTTGGCTGTTTGCTGAGAGATGCTATAAATGTAGATCTTTTGGAAAAGATCTAAAATTGAACTGGTGCTAGTGCAAGACAGCATTTTGTTGAGTGAATGTTTGGTAAGACATCAATAGAGAAGATGAGTATCTTCTCAAATACTATATATAGCATTTATTCCTAAATTCAGAAACAAGTTCTATTTGTGAAAATAGAGCTTAACTGACAGCTGCTTGATTTTAATTGTGTGGTGCTCTTTTTATAGTAGTGTTGTAGGGAATTACAGGTCATTTGCATCATCCTGTCTCTTGGAAAAATGTCAGTTCCCGCCTTTATGTGTGAGCCTTCCAGAAACTAAATTTTACTTTTTTTTTGGAAGGAAAGTATATACCTTGAAAAGAAACAAGCGTGACCTCAGGCCACAGTTCAGCTTGGGAGAGAAGAGAGGCGAACACCTGCAAGTGAAATATAATGCCAGCAAAATGAAGGGGACTAGTCCTGGGTTAGAGCTAGAGGAAGAACAGAGTGAAGAGGATCGAATGCCATTATTACTGAAGGGTGCTGTAGATGTTGATGGGAAATTAAATTTATTCTTCCATTGGGTATGGGAGTTTGTTGATGGGTAAGATCTGGTAGCACATCTCATTCACTTATCGCTTGCAGGCCTGTTCCTTATCTTGTATCCATTATAGCTCTGGGGATACCACTATTTCTTTTGGATTATTTCATAAATGGATATTTTGCATGTGTGTTCACCCAGAATTCTTTATTTTTGTTGCTTTTCTGTTCTGTGGTTCAGTCTCTGCGCTTGTCCTATTCAACATCTGTCCCTCAGCTTAAGAGTGCAGGAGTAGGTATTACATTGACATGTTAGCCTCTCGTCAGCTGCCTTTCTCTTGCTCCCCCTGCTCTTTGAGCCTAATGTGTACCACCATTAACGAGCATATGTGGTCCCTCCCTTTGTTTCTGCAGTCTCCCAAACATGATTTTGTCACTATTACCCATTGACAATGTGTATTAACAAACATTTTTAGAAGTTGCCCCATTGCTTGGACCCAACCCATCTTCATTTCTACTGCTCACTTTAAAAATTAAATAAACTGACATTCGGTTTGGCAGAGCTTTGTCACAATTTTCAGCCTTTCCTCCGTCCCATCTGCTCCCCCAGCTGCTCAGTCACACCCTGCCCTCCGTTTTCGGCGTGCCTAACTGCAGATAGATAAAATAGCCAGTAACTCTTAGTCAGGATGTGTTGCTTCCCTTCCCACCGTCCCATCTGCTCTCCTCGCTCTCTTGCAGCTTTTCGCCTGTGCTCTTGTTTTTATGCTGTCCCATTATTTTTGGCAACTGGCTGCATTGCGGATGACCCAGATTCGAGGGATGCACTGAGGTGTTCACTCTTGTGGTAGTGAGGTGATTACCAGACTTCAGGGATAGACATTGAAGAGTTGGCCTGTCATTTGTCTAAGAACCTTTCCTAAAAGAAACCACTTAGAAGCGCTTTTAAGATTGACTGGCTGGTCTCTGTTGCTTTTGTAGAGAAGTAAACAAATTCAGAGCTTACTCTGCAGTTGTGATACAGTGGGGAGGGGTTGAAAAACAAAGTGAAGATTCTTAAATTGCACTGGTGACAGGAATCCCAGCAAGTGATTTGATTGTTTTTCTAAGCGTTTTCCTGATATGCACAGTGGCACAACCTGTGTCCCTCCTGCGCTGCAGCAACTTTACCTGCAAACGTTTTACCTGTCCATCCCCTCCCCCCAAAAATCATTGCAAACTCTTATATATTTGTTTAGGTTTTGGGATGTAAAGAATGAGTTAACATTACTTTAGCTTAGTAAAAGCCCTCAGGAAATTGAAAGGATGGAGCTTTAATAACCACAGGAATGGTTCCCTTCCCATACACCAGGAGAAGCAGTGAAAGATAATGCAGGATTAGGTGTTATATGCATGGTAGTTCTCTTGATTTCTTCAACACAACAAGTAGTGCAGTTGGTGTCTCTTATTTTAGGATTATTATGGATAATTTGACCGATAGGTTTACGTGGGGAATGATGGAATCTGTAGAACAGATAGTAATTAAATATTATATGTTTTAAAAAATAAGGCAACTCCTCTAAAAATTGTACTAGATTATTTTGACCCTTTAAAAACTGAAGGCAGCTGAAAATAGAATAATGTAATCTGTAGCGTTGCAGTTTGTAGTATCAAGCACGTTTCATGTCACTCTGGCCATATTATCTGACAGTCTTATTCCACGGTGCATATGTTCCCACCAGAAATATTCAACTGCTTCTCCAATTTTGCCATACACTCTTCTTTTGCCGTGTGCTTGGATTATCAAATCTCTGGAAGGGTGGTTCACAAAGAAATAAATGTTGTGAATCTCTGTTTCACTCCACGAAGATGGACGCTTGTTTAGATTGCAGCCAATTTAATTCCCTTCCATGGGAACGGTTAAAGTATTTTTAGTGTGAGCAAGCTTGATAACGTCACTGACTTTATGTAGAAGTTTTCTTCAACCTGTCCCAGAGCAGCTATATAAATGAGATGCGTTGCAAATGCAGCACACGTAGATAATTCCAATCTTACGAGCGATTCTATGATTGCCAAGGCGTTAGTTAGCAGCTGATGTCTGTCAGGGGAGGCCTCTTGCCGCATGTCGCCCTGGGTTTGCAGTGTGGTGCAAAACACGCACCTCCGTTCCTGATGTGTGTGCGATGCATGTGACCTGCTCCCAGAACAAGCTACTGCAAATGGATTCAGCCGCCCTCTGAATAACGAGCGCTGGGGATGTGCCAAATCACCATCATCATTGTTGCTAGGAAAAGTTTAAGAATGGTTGCTGTAGGAAGATGTAGGATTGGGTCCCTGATAAAATACTTGGGAATATATTTCTGTAAAAGAAGACTTTAGCCTGGTATTTTGTATAAGACTGCCTAGTTTTGACAGAGTTCGGTCTTACGTGTCTTCTCGACTTCCACATGGGAGCGTGGATGACTTATCCTGGTCGTATTCCCCAGAGTATTTTCTCTGTTGTTGGCTAGCTGGGAGATGTAAATTGCACTTAAGAAAAACACTTCTGGACCCTTCCATTCCATCTCTCAGTGTCATTCAGTAATACCATTGTACAAAAGCCTGTATTTCACTGCAAATCAGTGAAAATGCAAATTTATTGTTGATTAACTTTAACTCACCTTAGAGAGAAGCTGTTTAAAATGCTGCTCTTCTTCTGAAGCCACTTCTCCAGCCACGTTTGTTTGTTTTACACTCATAGTCAAGTTAATACCTTGCAGAGCAAGTGAAATGAATGTTTTCTCTCACATCTTCAAAATTCAAACTTCAGAATTCCACCATGTCTTTAACTTGACTCTGTTCTAACCTAAATGATCTGGTCTGGTGCATGTTGCCCTTCATAAGCTATCTTTCTCAAGAAATAGCCATTATACAAGCTTCCTATTTCTGGTTTTGTTTTCACTTGGAGGCTGTGACATGCATGTGTTGACTAGGAAGGGATTTAGGAATGGGAATGTTTGGACTGTGCAAATCCTTTTCGCGCCTGTCATCTTCCACTCCTCTCAAACACATACACGGATTTACTTTTCAAGGTACTCCACTGCATGATAGTACAATTTATTTTTGTAAGATGACTGAGAAGGCCCAATTAAGAGAGATCTGATGGTAGCCAGTTTTGCTAGTGTGCAGAAAGAGATTTTTCCCAACATCTGGCAAAAATGTCTGAAGCTGATCTTCATTTTAGGAATTGGATTGGAATAATAACTCCATTCAGTTGTCTTGACAATATGTGTGTTTTTTGGTATAGTTCAAATGCTGCAGTCCATTTATTTCACAGTGTGTGGAGAGGTGGGGGTGTGGTGGTAATTACTAAAAGTAAAGTATGAGGAAATATTGATGTGAGATTACAGATAAGATGGAGCATTGAGGAAGGATGCAAACATAAGGGTTTCAGCCAGGCAGACAGAGCTTCTTTGTCATTTTAAGACTAGGTGCTCTGTTGCCACTCTATCTTCCGGCTGGATTTCCAGCAGGAAAAGAGGAGAAATAGAACAAAATCCGAACACCACAAATCCATAGCAGCTGCGTGTATTATTGTGATGGACCATGTTGTTAGAAGCGTTAAATATGATAACAAAGAGTTGTGGGTGTGGAGGGTTTTTTGAATTTTTTTTCTGCTTTGATGAAAAAAACTTGCTGTATGTTCAGAAAAATTCGCGTGTTGGTAGATACTTACCTCACAAATGTTGTTACAGAGTATCTAGACCAGCCTCGTTCTTTTTTCATGGGTAAGTTGCTGCTTCCCGTGTCTTAATATGAGCAGACTAGCTGTCGAGGTACTTTCATAGTTAGCTTTTTCTAGATGCCATGAGGTGTTTAATGAGCATTTTTCTTTTCTTTACCTTTGTTGCAGCTGAGTAAAAGCTGCATTGACATCAAAGACTCTTAGGAAAACGTGTCCTGCTTTTTGGAACAATGCCTAGCAAAGTTAATGGAAACTAGCTACAGCAAAACCCAGAAAGGGTTCAGTGTTTGTCTAAACTGTTTCTGTCTTAAACTACTCGCTTATACCTTATAAATGACCAAGGGCTTTTATGGTCTGTACTGCAGTTAACTTGTATTGTTTAACATACAGCACTTTCATAGAGGTTAATATATTATATTTGACAGTTTTGTTTATTTTTTTAGAAGTGGTATTAATTTTTTTTTTAAAGTGGCAGAACTTTTTTAGCTATTCATGTTGGGCTGTAAAACAGGCAGACCTCACAAACTTACCAGCTCTAATCAGTGCCTTGTAGGAAAATGCAGTCCAGCACCAGCTGTCCGATGGGTTGTCCATCTCTAACTCTTTCAACAGCTTTACAAGATTCTTTTTTTTTTCCTCTTCCCTAACTGAAACCATTTTTCTATAGAGCAGAGGAATAAGTTTGATAGACAAAGGGAGAGTGAAAGGTAGATCTGGTGATAGACTAGGCTCTATAGATAAGCTACAGCTCAGTCAGAATTAATTAGCATGATGTCAGAAGAGGGTAGGTTTGGTGACTCCCGAGACAAAAGTTCAAGCTAGCATGATCTTAGCTGATCCTTATTTAAACTTGTTTGTTTACATGGAATTAATAGCAACATTTGGAACATCTTCTCTGGGTGCATACAATTATGCATTCTGAAAAGGCATACATTTTTCATATACGGGACCACGCATTCATACTATGCATTTCAGAAGGAGTCAAACTTAAGATATCCTCTACCTGTGTGTGAACTGAGAGTCATAGAATCACAGAATGGTATAGGTTGGAAGAGACCTTAAACACCATCCAGTTCCAACCCCCCTGCCATGGACAGGGCCACTTTCCACTAGGTGAGGTTGCTCAAAGCCTCATCCAGCCTGGCCTTGAACACTCCCAGGGATGGGGCAGCCACAGCTTCTCTGGGCAACCTGCGCCACTGCCTCCCCACCCTCTCTGGGAAAAAGTTCTGATGTCCAATCTAAACCTCCCCTCTTTCAATTTAAACCCATTACCCCTTGTCCCGTCACTACAGGCCCTTGTAAAAAGTCCCCCCCAGCTTCCTTGTAGCCCCTTCAGGTACTGGAAGGCTGCAATAAGTTCCCCCCGGAGCCTTCTCTTCTCCAGGCTGAACAAGCCCATCTCTCTCAGCCTGTCCCCATAGCAGAGGTGCTCCAGCCTCTGCGTGGCCTCCTCTGGAGTCGCTCCAGCCGGTCTGTGTCCTTCTGATGTTGGGAGCCGTGGAGCTCAGTGCAGTTTTGGAAGTCCTTGTGCAGCTTTGAGATGCAGAGTACTAAAAAGGAAAAAAGTTGTTTCACTAAGTAACTGTCAGTGTCTGTGAATGTTTTCATCATTGTGTTATATTCTCTACCCTTCTCCTATGATGCCCTAGTTTTTATCAAGAATTTTCAGAGAAAAACCTCAGTCTCTGTTTTCATACATGAATGTTTTCCATAGTGTATGGAACATTGACTATTGCTGTATTGCCCATACAGCCCGAGACAGAGTATTTTTCCTTGAAGCTTATCTATCCCCGTTTTTGTGCTGACTCAGACTGACTCATACGCTAGGTAAGTTCTTACTGGGGCCAACATTCAATCTTCCAAAGATTTACTTTGCAGTAATATGTTAAAATTGTATTTTTATGCTTGTAACTGTCACTTCCTTGAAGATTTGTCACTTTATACTCTAGCAGTTGAAACATTTGTTTTGATGCTCTGTTTTGAGCATGTGTTTATGTTGTTTCAGGTATTTAAGTATGAATTCTGGTCTGACTGCAGCTAGTAAAGATTAATTACTGTGCTTTTTTTTTTCTTTTTTGATGCTGCAGTCACAAGTCTTCTGCAACATCAATGTTTGATGAGGAGGCTGAGCAGCTCTTTACTTTCCTTAGTTCCAATGCCCTGGCATATGCTCATCACTTCACATGAAGCATTCAGTCTTTGCAGATTCAGCCACTGTGTAAAGAGGCTTTCAGCCTGGAGCCATGATGAACAAGATAATTTTCCTTAGGCAATAATTAGAAGATATAAAAATAAGAATAAATAAGATGATTTCCCTGTGATGTGCTATAATATTCTTTAAAATATATTCTAACAGCTGAATATTGGAGGAAACTAAAACTTCCTCATCCTCTTTTCACCATCTTAGTGCAGTCTCTGTTCAACAACAGTACCAAAAACTTTACAACAGATAATTACACTCCTCAAACATGAGCAGAAATATTTGCATTGAAAAAAATATTGGGATTGCACATATATTTCAATCTTTTTTTTAATACGAAACCACCAAAGCCACCGAGGTGAAGGGCTCCAAAGTGGAGGATCAAGTTGAGGGATCCTTCCTGAAGGGGCAAAACCACGGCAAAATCCACAAAGGAACAAGCACAAGTGCAGGGAAGAGAGAGGTGGATGATCAGCTCAGCTGGTGGCAGACCTGAAGGAGGAGGTGGGAAGGCTGAGGAGTATCAGGGAATGTGAGAGGGGATAGATTGGTGGAGCCAAACCCCACCATCCCTGAGGCAAAGGCAGCAGATGGAGGCCCCACAAGCAGCAGTGGATCCCATATCCTCTTGCCACCAGGCAGAAGGAAGAGACCTGGGAGACGGAGGGGAATGGAAGCAGGTCCCTGCTCGGGGAGGTAGGCGCATTCCCTCCTGCCCTCCCTCCCCTTCCCAGGTGCCCTTGCAGAGCAATATGTGGCACTGGAACTCGAGGGCCAGGCAATTGAGGATGCAGAGGAAGGTCCATGCAGGGAGTTGCCCAGGACGACTCAGTTAGCCCCACACGCTATGACTGTCTCCGTTCAGGAAAAAAGGAGGGTCACTGTCGTAGGCGATTCCCTTCTGAGGGGAACAGAGGGCCTGATATGCCGACCAGACCCACCAAACAGGGAAGTCTGCTGCCTCCCTGGGGCCCTGGTCAGAGACATCACTAGGAAACTCCCTGGCCTGGTAGGGCCCTCGGATTATTACCCACTACTGGTCACGCAGGTGGGCAGTGACGAGGGTGCGGACAGAAATCCAGAAAATCGTCAAAAGGGATGTCAGGGCACTGGGACAATTGGTTGC
>NW_010273063.1:338-983 GCF_000690775.1 Eurypyga helias | reverse complement strand
TGGGAAAAGTCCCCCCCAGCTTCCCAGGATACAACATCCTGGGATTCTGAGCCGCAGAATGGATCCCCACGCGAGGGGTGGGCCGTAGATACAGGCGCTGCGGTGGCACTGAGCCAGCAGCTCATCGCTCCCTCGGCCCTCAAGCCCGCTGGCCGCGCTCCCCTTCACGTGCGTTACCGTGAGCCCGTGCAGACGCGCGTGGAGATCCCCCAGGACAGCAGGTCTCCGCAGCTCTGGCCAGGAATGAATCCCCACAGCGGGAGAAGTCCCTCTAGGAAGCAGCAAGCTGCCCTGTCCTCCGGCCGGAGTTTGCCCATCGCGGTGTCAGCCTCACCCCCGGCACCGATGCTGCCCCGAGCCCAGCAAGAGGGACCCAGCTCCCGCTGCTCCCACGGGGCGGAAAGCTGCAGCTTCTGGAAGGATTTCCTGCCGCCTGCCCGTTTTCTCTGGCACTTTGAACACGAGCTGCTCCACCTCTGCTCCTCTGCAGGGTTCAGGCTCTCCAGGGGTCTCAACAGCCCATGGGGGAATCAGCCAACGCTGTGGGGGCTGGGGACGAGGGCTCGGCCCAGCTGGGTGTCTTTGGTTGCCCAGGGAAGCTGTGGATGCCCCATCCCTGGGAGTGTCCAAGGCCAGGCTGGATGA
>NW_010273063.1:0-249 GCF_000690775.1 Eurypyga helias | reverse complement strand
TCCGTGGGAGTGTCCAAGGCCACGCTGGATGAGGCTGGGAACAACCTGGTCTAGTGGAAGGTGTCCCTGCCCATGGCAGGGGGTGGGACTGTGGGGGGTTTAAGGCCCCTTCCAGCCCAAACCACTCTGATTCCATGGTCACTGCACGGATGGGGGACACCAGGGTGATCTTTGGCAGCGGGGCAGAGGGGATGGAAAGGGGCAGCGATCCTGCAGCTCTTTTCCCTTTGGAGGCCGGGGCGGGGGGGG
>NW_010273062.1:0-1382 GCF_000690775.1 Eurypyga helias | reverse complement strand
TTGCGCAGCGACGGCAGCTCCGAGCGCCGTGGCGAGGGGTGAAAGGCGTGCTGGTAGCCAGGCAGGGCGAAGCTGGGCTGCTCGTACTTGCCCCCAAACTGAGGCTGTTGCCACATGGCACCGTGCATCTGGAAAGAGAGGAGGAGAAGGGGCAGTGGGTCTAGGGCACTCAGTTCCCGGGGGAGCGCTGGATGCCGCCTGGGGCACAGGGAGCAGAGAAACGCCAACCCCGGACAACTCAGCAGCACACGAGAGGGAGTGTGGGCCTGCAGAGCAGCCGTGCCCGACTGCTTTATCCATAGCACTAACGCTTCCCCATCGTTAGAATCACGGAATGGTTTGGGTTGGAAAAGACCTTAAAGACCATCCAGTTCCAACCCCCCTGCCATGGGCAGGGACACCTTCCACTAGACCAGGTTGCTCCAAGCCTCATCCAGCCTGGCCTTGGACACTCCCAGGGATGGGGCATCCACAGCTTCTCTGGGCAACCTGTTCCAGTGCTTCCCCACCCTCTCCGGGAAGAACTTCTTCCTGATATCCAATCTAAACCTTCCCACTTTCAGTTTAAACCCGTTACCCCTTGTCCTGTCACTACAGGCCCTTGTAAAAAGTCCCCCCCAGCTTCCTGGTTATCCACCACGTGGTTAGCCACCACGGCAGCCCTGAATATTCCCAAATTGTCATTTTGACACTCCCAGGTACATTCCCACAACCTAACACAATCATTCCAGGGAACTCAAAATCAGAGCCGGCCCTGCCGCATGGCGTCTGTTGGCCGGGGCGACCGTGGGGTCGGAGGCTATGGGCACGAGCGCGCAGCGTACCATCGCTTGTCTCTGGAGGCCCGCTGCCCCACGCCCTGCCCCGAGCCCCCCGCCGTTACCGCGCTGTCGGGGCTCCTGTCGTATCTGCAGGAAGAACAAAACACGAGGGAGTTTAGTCCTAAACGTTTCCAGTGCAAAGCTGCTGCGGCCCAAGGGCTTCTGTGGCCCGGTCGCGCTTCTCCTGTTGTAAACAGACCATCCAGGGCCCTTGCTGATCTCATCCGCCCCTGGATGAAAACAGGAGGAGTTCGGGCACCAGGAAGGGTACCAAGGCCACTAGGAATTTAGGTATCTGCCCCGCAGGGAAGACAGACCAAACTGCGCTTGGAGAGCGAGCTGGGAACAGGGGGAGTGCCGGTTTCTGCTCTACGGCGCGCGCTGGCGGGGCTCGTACCTGATGGATGCGGGATGCGGCGGGCCAGCCCGGCGGGACGCTGGCAGCGCCGTGCGGGGAACAAGATGAGCTGCCGTCTTGAGACACGTGACTGCTCCCTGGGGAGAAAAATGGTTCGTGAGACTGACACAGGCGGGTGAGAGGAGCTTGGGTAGGATGGGAAC
>NW_010273061.1:431-675 GCF_000690775.1 Eurypyga helias | reverse complement strand
TTATTCCCAAGTTCTCCTGATGGCGCCGTGTTTTAGGAGTGACTAGATGTCAAAGTCCACATACCTCTGCCAGAAACTACACTTATTTATTTGACCCAAGCATACAGTTTTAACACATAATCACCTAATTCCAAATTTACCTTCCTGGGCTCACACCCTCTGTCTTCCCTGTGGTATTCACCCTCTCTGCAGCCTGCTCCTTCCTAGAAATCTTCCCATTTCACTGCCTTTACGTGCAGTCAGC
>NW_010273061.1:0-396 GCF_000690775.1 Eurypyga helias | reverse complement strand
CCAAGAGGTGTACGCGTGGCACGCAGCTGCGTGGCTCCACGCTGCTCTGACACCCAAAGCAACTTTTGCTCCTGCAGCGCAGCCTGAACGATAAAGCTGCATTCCGCTTCCTGCAGTAATGGACTTAACGAGCTCCCCCGGAGCCCAAGAGGCACACCTCCCCCGCTTTAACTGCAGGATTTAAGTCCATTTGCTGAAATCAGACGGGGGTATGCGGGTTTAGAGCTCAGCAGGGGCTGGGGACGAGGGCGAGCGGCCAGGCCCCAGGAGTTAGGGGTGACAAAACCACGTGTCCTGCTGAGGACTGCAGCCACGCCGCTCAGCGCTGACACCTTCCCCTTCTCGGCAGGGTCACGGCAGGACCCAGCGACCCCCGGCTTTGGCGGGTGCAGCACA
>NW_010273060.1:0-934 GCF_000690775.1 Eurypyga helias | reverse complement strand
TTTTAGCCGAGCAAAACAAACCAAAATTAATCTAGAAAAAAAATCCCAAACTAAAACACCAGTCGAAAAGAAACTTCAACCTTTCGCGGAAATTCTTAAAACTCAATAAAACCTCCGCCCGCCGCCGAAACTGGACCCATTAGCAGAGGTAAAAAAAAGAAAAATATACGGGGAAATAATTATTTCATATATAAATATATATATGCGGAAAAGTAGCTGAGCGGCTGTATTTCAAGGCAGGTCCTAACGGGTCCGATACAACACGCTCCGGGATCTCTAACCCCTAGAAGGAAACTGTTTGGGACATTTTTGTGTCCTGTAAACAACATATAGGGGCGAAAGATTGGATCTCAAAGGAAAGCGACTGGGGAGCACGTTACGTTTCTCACAAATGACGGTGGTTTGGAGAAAGGGCAGGTTTGAGAATGTTTGCTACGTAATCCCGGCGGAAAAAGAAAAATCACGTTGCTGCAAGGGTGTCCCAAACCTCTCGAGGTGGATTCGCAACATTCAATTCGGTGAGTCCGAGGTGACTGTAGGGACCTTCGGGAAAGGGTTTCCCTCGGTCCGTTTTAGTAAGAAACTCAATGCCAGGGACGAAAAAAAATAATAAGAATAAATAAAACAGTTTTTAAAAAATCTATATTTAGACAATATTTTCACGGATACGTTATTGTTGGATCAAAAGTTGGCCGCACACAAAAAACACTCTTCTTGCGCCTCTTTTCCTTGGTTCGAGGAGGAAACTTCCCCGGGCGGGAGGTGAAGGGCGAGCGCTGCTTTCCCAAGTGAGCTATATTGCAGCGGAATATTCCACCTATTGCCCTCCGCGAGGGATTAAATTAAAAACGGAAAAAGCGTGAGGGAAAACCCCCAACCACCCGACACCCAAACTCTACCCGCGGCTCTTCTGCCGCCTCACGTATGGCTCGGC
>NW_010273059.1:0-242 GCF_000690775.1 Eurypyga helias | reverse complement strand
TGGGTTTCCTTAGCCTGCCCATAGTCACAGCATTCATTGTCACTGTGCCTGCTGCAGTCTCCAGGCATGCCTCTGTGCAGAGAGGGAAAGCAATGCTGCCACCCTATGTCCTGTGTTAGATCCTGCACAGCTTTCATTCTGGCAATCCCAGTGTTACTGCTCCGAGGAGACCTCATTGCAGCTTTCCAGTATCTGAAGGGGCTACAAGGGTGCTGGGAGAGGACTTTTTACAAGGGTCTGTA
>NW_010273058.1:6886-18390 GCF_000690775.1 Eurypyga helias | reverse complement strand
AGTGAAGACCGAGGCAAAGGAAGCACTGAGTACATAGACCAGAGCTCAGCGGTGTTTGTTGCTGCACCCCTCTGTCTGTCTGTCTGGACTGCTCTTGCAGGACAGAGGGCTGGCACCGCCTAAGGAAAGCCCATCATTATCCAGCACAGCAGCCAGCACCTAATCCAGCCTTACTGTCCCTGTTAATGGAATTCCTTCTGAGCAAGAGTTGCCTCCCTATATCTGCAAGACAGACTCGAGGCATAGCAGGTTTGCTTTGGCACACTGCACTGTGCCTTGGGACTGCAGGCATATATTCACCACACAATCAAAGAGCAAGTTGCTGCCTAGACTGAGGCTGGGGGCTGCATCTTTCAGATTCAGATGTCTGTCCTGTGGAAGAACTGTAGGGGACCCATAGCTTGTTTTACACCAAACCTTATTTTGATGTATTGCAGAGAGCTCAGATCCAGCTCTGAGAGCAGACTGAGGTTTCTGAGCCCCCAGCACCCCCACCCATGGCTCCAGTCACAGCTCCAACTGCAGCACAGTGGTACACCTCTCCACTGAGGATTTGTCTGTCTCCTGCTAAGTACCTGCCTTTCTAATACTTCCTTGATTAACAAGCCTCTGCAGCCACTTCCTACTGTCATTCACAGTCACCTTCCACTGAAACCTGCTGGCACCTTGTCACTGGTTTCAGCCAGGCAACAGGATCTGAACCTCTGAAATCAAGGCATTGCAATTAGTAGGCTTTGTTGGCTATAAAATGGAGCTGAACGCCACCCATGTTTTTCTTGGAGTCTTTGCTTGGCTCGAAGGTCCTTCTCCAGCCCACCACAGAGCCTGTCTTGTACAGCAGTCCCCTCCTTCCCACACGAACGGGACGTGGCACGCTGGAATCTCATTCATGCATCTGCTGTTGCACCGTTGCTGCCAACCCAGCCCAGGCTTTAGGAGAAGAGAACATGATCACTTTGCAGGGCGCTGGTGGAGTCACCGCACAAGCGGAGAAGACCATCTAATCCTCACATTCCTGCAGGAAAGCAAGCCCCCAGTGAGTTAAACATAAATGGCAAACAGCGTGTGTTATTTTTAAGTCCAAAAGCCTGAAGGCAAGGTTTAAAGGAGAGTCTAATAGCATTTTTTTCATGAGCTGTCTTAAGTCCCCTTGTCTCTGGCCTGGATTGCGTCAGCCAGCAGTGACATATTTTGGTAGGGGAGCTGTCTCTGTTCCCATTCTCAAGGCACTTTAAGCCTCCATCCGTGGCTGGAGTGGGCAGACTGAGACACAGAGCAAATGCTGGCTTCCATCTACATATCTTGTCATCTGGGATTGACAGAGACCACAAAGTGGCCTCATGAAGGGATAGAGATGCCTGCCTGATGTTTCATGTTATACCCTGCCTCTCCTCCATGGAGCCAGGGCAATGCTCACCGTGCCCCACGGTGATTTCCCTGCCCACCAGCTATCCATCACCAGCCACTGGCCAGAGGCCCTGGGCAATGCTGCATGGCACCACCTCCTCCATGCTGCCCCAGATGGGAGCTCAGGACACAAAAATCTGGTGTGTATCCTCCTTCCCCTCCCTGCTCTGCTGCCCACAGAGACCTGAGGCTGCTCCAGCCCTCCCGAGTACCCACAAGCACTGTAACTCCCGCTCCGCACACTCTGCCCCCACTGTCCCCAGAGCACCATGTTTGTCCTGGGCCAGACAACAATCAATGGCTTCTCGCTATGGATATGTCTAGGTCCCATATTTAGCCGCTTTGTCACTCTGTGGGGCAGTGTTAGGAGATGACTTTTGAGGAGCCCTGGAACACCCAGTTCACCCAGGTACAGCAACCCACTCTCACACTGCTTACCCTAAGCATCCCAGGGACACACCGATATCGTAGGACATTAAGTAATGGGTTCCTGTTTAACGCTTTCTCCATTGGAAGCAACTGTAGAGACGGTTGAATGGTACCCAAAACTCCACAACATTTGCCACACCGATGTTTTCATATTCCAGCAGTCATCTCTGACAGCAATGCCGTTTCTGTGAGACTGCTCTAGCCACAATGGTAAAATATAACCAGCTTCCACTTTTGCAGTGTTTCATACTCTAAAATTAAGATGAATATTTTTGTTACAGTACAGACAGCTCTTGCTGGGTATGAAATCTGGAAGGTAGGTGCTGGTTTGGTTTCTTTTTTTTTAAGGAAAGATGTCTCCTGGGGACAAAGGAGACAGGTCTTTCCGCATATAGAAAGGACTGGAGTCAAAGTCAGAAAGCACCATGCCACAATGCTGATGAATGCGAGAGGTGATGGGAGGAAGCCTCAGGACTGAAGGCTGAGTGTGGATTTCAGCCCATCTTTCAGGATGCCCTCACCTGCGTACACACCATCATGGGCTGACATGTGATCCGGAAATCCCAAAATCCCTGGCCTGTGCATCGTGCTGCTCCTGTCCATGCTTCTCAGTATAAAGAAGTTACAGAGAGAAATGACACAGAAAAACATCACTGATGCTGTGTTTTCTGCACATAAACCTGAGCTGTCTTTTTGGGTTTTTTTGTTCTTTTTTAGCTTTGGCTGTGACACCTTCTCGGTTGCTCTGCTTTTCAGTGGCCTCGTGCTTTTTTGCTCTTCCTAATCAAGGTTTTTCTGTCCCATCATATATCACCTAAAGACCCTTGCTCTCACAGATAACAGACATAAGGGAAATAAGGGATATATATCCCTCTACTCACCAGGCCAGCTTCCAAAATTCCCTTTCCTCCTCTGCTGCACCAGGCTGGCACCTAAGGGGCATCTGGCACAAATGGGACTGATCTGAAAGCAAAGTCCCCAGCATTAACAAGGGAAGGGCCTGACTGTGCAGGCCAGTCCCTACATCTCTAGGAGTGAATATCTAGAAGCAGCAGTGGCTTGGGGGCAGCAGCGCAATGTTAATGCAGAAGCACTTGGGCTTGTAACCACAGCCTTGTCCCTGCTGGGTGAAGGATGTGGGCATCTTCTTCAGAATCCCTTGGATCAGACAAGATTTCCTGGCTTGGTGCAGAGAAAACAAAGGAGAGGAAACACTAGCATCAGTTTAGGGATGGAGGTCAGGGGACCTTGTTTCTGAATTCTTTAATTAGTAGGGTCATGACAATGAAAACAAAATCAGTTTAAAGAAGCCAAACAGATTTTATTAGCAATATGATTCTGAATGCACTGCCTTCCCAGCAGAAGAAGGGGCCTCATCTTCAACAGTTTCATTAAAATAATGACTTCTACAACCTCCCTCTCCCCCCAGCACTCATCATAGGTCCTCTCTTTCCCATACCGGCGACAGTGCTGGGATATGCCCCTGATAATCTTCTGCTATCCTGGGGGTCTGGGAGGCAGGAGGGCCATGGAAAGAATCCCAGCATTTCCATCTGTCGAATTCCCGAGTGGCAGAAACCTGACCCCGCACGGAGCGGGTACGCACTACATTATTGCTGCTGTGGCAGAGCAAGCAGCCTGTGCTCCTTGTCATGCATTATTAAGTGAGCTCAGAGAGAGGGACAGACACCAGCGAGAGGGTGAGTGAACCTGAAAAGTGGAAAAGTCAAATCTATTCCTGTAATAAAACAAATAAATAAATAAATATCCAACCCTGAGCAGCCTCAGTAGCCGATGCAGCAGCTGCGTTCAGGGGCAGAGCTGGCCGGACGTGAGACAGAGACATGACAGCCATGCTGATGGTTTGCTGCAACGGCCTGGGTTTTTTCCATGATTTTAGCAATTTCCTAGGAAGGGAAGGAGTCTGTGTGAAAAATGAGGCAGTAAATGTTAAAGCCTGCAGTGCAATTGTTTCCATCCTAATTAGCTCAGGGCTGAGGGAGTGGGAATGCTTTGGCATTGGATGACCTGCCCCAGAGCCAAAGCCCGCAGGAGCGGTGCAGTGCCATACAGTGATGTACAGGCTGCAAGACTGGGCAGGTGCTGCTGGGGTGGCACTGCTGGCGCCTGAGCCTGGGGGACAGCACGGCTCCTGCAACTCGTCTCAGTATTGTCTCCCCAGGCAGCACACCCCCTTGGTCCCAAAGCATGTTTGGGAGTGGTGGCAAGGCTCCCTGCCTCATGTGGGGCCCTGTCATGGGCACAGCACTCCTAAGCCATCAGCCAAGACTACTCTGGGACCCACATTTCGCTGTGCAGGTGCATCCCTGTGGCCGTGCTCCCAGGTAAACTGCTGCACAGTGAAACTGCACGGCATGAAACACAGGGGAGGAGTGTGGGTACAGGGCTTGTCCTCTGGGACTCCATCACCTGTAGAGATGATGGGAATTCTAGGGACCCTAGAATTCACCTGCTTCTGCCCAAACAAGAACCACCACAGCAACAGCAGGAGGGCTTCAACCAGCAAACCACACAGCTCACCCGAGGGGAAAGGCCACCCACCAGTTCAGGTCCTGGACCAGAGATATAAACTTGACCAGGTATGCGATCCCTTCCCAGACTTTTGTCAAGCATGTTTAGAGATGCTTTTATGGATGCTTTTGCCAGTTTTCCATCCCAGTAGCAACTATTCCTTATATGGAAGACCAAAAGCATAGAGGATCTTAATGTGTCTCTAGCTACTTTTAATGATATGTAATAACTTTGTCCAGGAAACAGAATTGGCCCAAATAATTATTTGTGAACCCAGAGCCTGTCTCAAGCACAGTGAAAATGGCCACTCCTGTTATTTGCAGAAGAGGCAAAACTGCAGAGGGCCAAGTATTGCAAAACTTCAGGCTCTGCAGAAGGTGATTTATAGTTACCTGCAAAGCTGTGACTAAGGAGCTCAGGAATCCCAAGCTGAACAACAGTCCATTGATAAGCCCCAGGACACTGCAGGCCAAACTCTTGGCTACCCCCCAGCTGACCCCTGGCAGTGTCTTGGGCTCTCCCGAAAAGCGAATGTGTGCAGGTGAGCGGCAGTGGGGAGCACAGGAGGGCACTGCTGCAGGCCAGGGGCTCCGCGCACTGAGGCTGGTTGCCTTTTGTCACCAGAGGATGGACCAAATCTGTTGCTGGAGGCAAGCGGCTTCATCTCTAAGAGGTGAGGGTCAGACCGCTGCTAATAGATTAGGGTTTAGGGGATTTTTTAGGGATGTTTTCTTTTCACTGATGCTCCTGGAAATGCAGAGGCACACAAATAGGAAAGGACAAATCAATAAGCATTTGTGAGCCTTGAAATATCTTTCTTCTCGCTCAGGTGAAATCTTAGTTGTGCTCTTTATGTGGCTGGGATGATTCATTATGCTGCCTTCTCCCCAACAGGCAAGCAGAAACACACAGGAATACTTTCCAGATTCAGGAAGGACACCTCCCTCTCTCTTTTCCCCAGTATTAGTATGATTTTCTCCAGAACAGCTCAGATTGTTCTCTCTGAATAAGTGTAAACTCCTGTTCATCCGTGGTTTGCTGCAGTATAGCCTGGCATACAGGCAACCTGCCTTCCTGGCCATGGGTACATCCCTGATTGACAGCTCACTTCCCTGTGTGCCAAAACACTCCTCCAGTCCCCTGGGCTCCGCTTTTGCTGTCACTGGAGTCAGAGGCAAAACTTCCCCTGGCTCCAGCAGGAGCAGGAGCACATTTCATCCAGAAAATCCATGCGTATCGCCATATGTTGCTTTCTCCCCCTGTTCTGTTTTCCTTTCGGCCCTATCTGCTTCATCAAAGAAAGGGAGCTGATCACGCAGCCGCGCGGGGTGTTTGCACAAGGGCAGTAATTCAAGCCCCGGCGCGAGCTGTTTTGGCAGTGTAGCCTAGGCACCGCTTGTTGTTTCAGCTGACCCCTTCGGCGGCGCCGGCCCGGCCTCCTCGTTGGATGCAGGTGGCTCTCACACTGGCCTTCTCCCCGGTGCATTTTTTAAAACCATTTTCTTGCGACACACCTCATGTCAGGCTTAGTGGGACACTTGAAGGCCCTCCCACCAGACAGTTTTCACCCTGCATTGTTTTTAAGACCCTGTGGAGCTGAGTTGCTGGGCAAAGGCAGCAAACAGAAGATAACAGGGTTGCTTCCAGGGATTTGACTGGTGTGAGACTTTGCTTGGGCAGGATAGCCCCATGCTGCTCTCCATCCTGCTTCATGCACTCACCACTCTCTCAGGACCCAGCTATTGGTGGCCCCACCAGCCCATGCTGAGGGCAGGCATTGCAATTCAAAGGAAATCATGACCTTCTTCCATGTTACCATCCCCTTTGTACGTGAATCCTTGCTTGGATGGAGGATCCCAAGCCCTTCTGCTCTTCCTTTGGAATGTCTTGGAACAGTGATCTCTGGCACTTCCTTTGTAGAGACTTTGTTCCAAACCTGTTGCCACCATCCAAGGACTTTCTAGTGAGTCTGCTGGCCTCCAATGGGTTTGGAGAAAGTGCAGGGTGAAATTCCCTTTCACTGCACGCCGCGGTTCAGTTTCTCCCCGCTGAGAGAAATTCCAGGATGGAGAACAGTCAGATCAAAGAGAGACAATCCCAGCTGAAACATGCACGATTTGCATATTCCATTAAAAAAAAAAAAATCAAAGGGGAGGGTGTGTAAAATATTTGCGCCCTGGAGCACATACAATGTATGCCCCAACAAGATGCTCCATGTAAAGCTTATACTTATTTACTCTGACGCCTAAAACCAAAAAAAAAAAAAAAGAAAGGAAGAAAGAGAAGTAGTTGTAACTTTCACATCCCAAAGGATTCTGGCTCATCTGATACTCAGACCATCTCCTTGAAAAAAGCACAGATACCCCTAAAAAGCTTGGGCTGACTTTTGGGGAATTACTCACTTTTGAAGGTCAAACTAAATACATTCCTTGTGCAGTGGGAGGTCCCCCATTGATAGAAATCTTTATTGCTCTGGTTCTGCCGTTTCATTTAACATATGATGGGCCCCAAACACAGGGGAGGTGAGTGGAGGATACATGTGCTTTTCCCTGCCAAATTTTAGAACGGTGTTGTGAAAAGTCAAAATGGCAAAGCTGAGTTTGGTTTAGGCTGAGAAAAGCACGGGTTCTGAGTTTAATTCTGCGGCTGGCTCTGCTGGCAGCCAGCTGGTCGACAGCAACAAGGTCACCGCTCCGTGCCACTGTTTCTCCATCTATAAAAAAGTGTTATTGATCCCTTTTTGGAGTATTTTGAGATTGACTGTTGGAAAAATAGCTGCCTGAACTGTACACCATTAATGTTAGCATTAATGTTCTTACTGCCTTTTATTACCACCGTGGTGGCTATGAACACTGCTAGCCCACAAAACCCTGGTTTTTGAGCACAGGTACACCCTTTTACAAAAGCAGGGTGATACTATTTGCACAGGGAGACATGACCTGTGCTGCTTATCCTGAGTCCTATGACCATGTTCTTCTTTCTACCCACCATTTCCAGCTTCAGAGTCTGCACTGATCTGAGCTACCTTCCAGTAGGAGACAAGAAATCGGAGACCAACTGCTCTGTGCTCCCTGTGGAGTGGGCATTCGCAGGGCTGCTCTGCCGACCCCCCTCCGAATCCTTTCTTCCAGCAGCGGGTCGGGTTCACACATCAGCAGGCCCCGAGGGATGCAGAGAAGGCTGCAGTGTGGCACACAGGGAGAAGAGGCAGGGGAAGACGATGGACATGCGCCCAGATGGGAAACCACCACCAGCAAGAGCAGAGCATCACCTCCCACCCACGCCTGGCCCAGCCCTTCCCCAGGCAAGGGCACAGCCCTTGGGTATCCCCTGCAGAGCTATGGGCTGGAGGAGACGCTCTGCTCCTCTTTCCCGCAGGGTTTTCTCATGGGTAAAGCCCTCCTGTGCCAACACCCCACACTCGCCTGAAAAACCGACCTGCCGTGTACCTCATCCCACAGTCCCACTGCCGCCGTGCCTCGCTCCAGCCATCTTTCCCCTCAAAGGGGCCAGGCGTGGCAGCTGTGCATGGTAATGCCCTAGGAAAGACGCTGCCTTCCTCCCATTTTTTCCTGGCTGTTGGCAGACCACAGCAGTGCTGTATTGATTCGCTTAAAGGCAACGGTCGAGTCCCTCATAACTTATTGAAAACCAGCCGGGTGGTTTTTGCTGACTCCCACGCCTTATGCGTCTCACATTAATAGCGATCGGGTGCCAGCAACGAGTCGTTTTTGAGAATATAATCCCTCTCGCAGAGCATCTTCCAAGAAAAAAATAATACGCAGGAAGAATGCACCTCGAGAGATCAAGCGTTTTAGCGTTTGTTTGTTTGCTTTTTCCCAACAGCCTGCCTTTAAGGTACATCGTTTCTGGCATCAGGTTTCCTCATGTAGAGACCATTTAAGTACTTAAGGTGCTTTCTATGTACTCAGCCAAATGTTTTGCCAAGAAACCTAGAATTTCTTTGCTTTAAAGGCATAAAGTCTTCCATCTGAGTCTTAATTATAGGGTTGAATACACAATGAAACTGCAGCTAAGCCCCTACATGTATGGAATGTAACACCACTTCACTGCGCCTCACCTGAAAGACAACTTGTAAAAAAGCCACAGATGAGTAATAAACTGGAAGGACACTAATAAGAAAAGAGAAAAGATTTGGAAAAAAAAAAATCCCTCCAGTAAATAATTAGCTTTTTTTCTGATTATGCTCCTCCTGATAAAAGACAAAGAGCTCTGTCAGGAAGCGACTCCGTCTGAGAATCTACTTCCAGAAAATGTGGTTTTAGTGGTCTAGACCATCTGCTCATGGCCAGGGAAGGGTGAGTCTGAGCCCGTCTGCATTTGAACTGCTCCAACGTGATCACTGAAGCTCTGTCTTGAATTGTGCGCTTGGGCTGGATGACCCAGGGGAGGCAACAGGAGCAACAGAGTCCCAAATCTCCCCTGGGAGAAGGAAACCCAAAAGCCCTCACTGATGGAACATGTCCTTTGTGCTATTAAAGATCTGCAGTGCTGGAATCAATGCAACATTTGCCCTGGTTTCTGTGGGTTTGAGGTCAAGCCCATCTGCAGGGCTCATTCTGCACCTGGGCAGAGGCCAAAGTGGGTCTGGGGACATGGCAAACCCAAGTAGTCCTTTGGGGCCTACCTGGGTCTCTCCAGAGCACAGCAAAGCTGTGGGCAGTGGTCTTATGGCTATGCTTGGGCTGGCCCAGACCCCAGTGACACTGTGCCCAACTAACCCTGACTCCCTATGTATTTCTACAGACAGGGCTGTGCCATGGGGTTTTGGTGTGATAAAACAGTGTGAATAAAAGGGACTGCCCAGCTCTGGGGAAGAGGAAGGTGTGTATGGGCTCTCCTTCCTGGGAAGGAGAGGGGACAGGCTGAGCCAGGATGGTGCATGGAGTGGAAATCTCTGGAGAGGAAGGTTTGCTCTCTACAGCCACAGTAGCTGGCTTTGCCTTTCCCTTCCCCATGGGTGACATGCTGCATGGCATGAAGAGCTGAATGGCAGAGCGAAGCTCCGCCGATAAATCTCTGGCAGGGCCAGGTGAGGATAAAAAACCATGAGATCAAGTTAGTGCTGCCATTACTTCGAAAGAAACGTGCGCTGCATTTCTTCACAGGGGAAGAAGCCTCATCAAAGCATACCTGAAAGGAGGGAGCATGCTTCACCCAGAGCACATAATCTTCATTTTTAACCTGTAATTTATTTTTTCCATTGAAAGATCAAATTAGCTGCTTTAGCTCCATACCTAATTAAATCTTTTTCTTTTTTCCTTTTTTTTCCCTTTTCCAAATGGCGAATTCCTGCGAATTCAAACAAGTTATATCACCTGGCAGAATTAAATTTTAGTCAGGACATGCCTGTCATTCCAAACAAATTAGATATCTGAAGGGGTAGGTTTAGCCACATTTCTGTGCACTAACCAAACCAAGCAGTTATGATCCACACAGGGCCAAAAAAGATGTTCTTCAGGCAACCCCTATGCATACCAGCGCCTCGCTGAATCAAAGAGTAAACACCCATTGTACCTGGCATATACCGCTGTGGGTCTCTGAACCCATGTTTAATGACCTTGTCAGGGAATGTGTGTGCTGTACTCTTACATTTTTAAGAAAGCATAATGGTGCTTTTGTCTTCTGTTTTTTCCTGTGTGGCAAGTTGCAGCTAGTCTTCAAACTTAACTTAAAAACTTCACTTATTGCTTCTGGACAGTTCTCTTGCCAATTCTGTGCTTTTTTAATTTTATTTTATTTTATTTTTAATTCTTTTTCCTCTTCGGTTGGGTGTCTCAGCAGATATCGAACTTTCTTTTTAAGTCCTGTAATTGATAGTTTGTAAACCAGTTGTGTGTCTGTGCATGTGTGTATCTACAGACTCACAGTCTCCAGTTCATTAAACAACCATACAGCAAGAGCAGAACTTCTTCCTGAAGACCCAAAATAAACACTAACATTCTGTTCAAAGGGCCCTGGTGTTTTGTGTCTCTTTATTCAAGAGGGAAGTTCACTAGGTGCCAAAGTCCTGCTAAATTAAAGACTTTACAAGCTTTTATAGACACTGAGAACAGTGAAAATGCAGGATTCACAACCAAAGTGAAACATTCTCTCCTCCCTACCCAGATGCTTTCAGGACAATTTAGGGTTCTTTTTGCCGGTGTTTGTCTTGGGATGGGCATGGGTGTGCAAAGCGCATGTACAGCTCACCAGCCTGCCCTAAATTCACAGCTACAATGGGAATCTGCTGTTTCTGGTATCTAAATCTGCAGTTCAGCTACAGAAAGGGACACTTCATTACAGATAAAATAACAAATTGTGCACATACACCCAGAAAGCAGATAGAGAAGCTTCAAGTAAATTTCTTGGGGCCTGTCATTGGGATTGGGAGGTTCAAGAGGATGTTTGGGATTAGGAGGTAATAGGAATTATTCATCTGGATCAATTAGAAAGAAGTCAGGGCTTTTGATGACTTTTTCAGTGCCGCTGTGGATTTTTCATAATTTCTGACATTCTTCTTTTTAACTAACTCTAATTACTCAAGACCTATATATGTGGCACAAGAGTAGGATTCATGTCACAGTGTTTTAGGCATTTACAACACTGCTGCCTCATCAGAGCTCCCTTCACAGTCATGTAGTACGTTCTAGAGAAGGATGGTTATAATTGATTTTGGGCATCTATTTTAGCACGAGATAAATCCCACTTGAAGCCACTGACTCTAAAGAAACAACAGCAGACTGGATGGTAACCTGCTAGATGGAGGTACCTGGAGGTAGGTGGGAAGATGAATTTCACCCTAGGTACTATTTACGTGTTGAGCAGGTCTACCAGCCAACTTCTTTTGCTGCAAAATTTGTAGGAAAATTAGTCAGGGAGCTGGAGGAATCTGGCTCTAGGCAAGGAACATTATCATCTCCTGGCAGGAAGAAAAGGCACTGGGAAGGGAACAATTAGGAAAGTGTATGAACATTAAAATCCTAATGGTTCCTGAGGTGCTTGTAACTCTGCCTATACCTGAATGGAATGGAAAACACACAGTGGGCCTTCCTAAAGAAAATGAGTATGAGGAGTAAGGGAGCCTCTGACAAGCTGATTTTACTTCATGCCTTCCAATGCCTCTCAGGAGCTAG
>NW_010273058.1:0-6855 GCF_000690775.1 Eurypyga helias | reverse complement strand
GCTGAAGCAGGGAGACCCAGGCCTCTTAGCCTCATGCATGGAGGATTTTTCTTACAAAACCACCTGAGAGCATCCTCAAGTATGCTTAAGTGAGGGGGAAGTTATGAGATTTGGTGCAATGAAGTCTCAAAGAGTCAAGCTCAGATGATTTTCCAGGAGATAGACCCACTTGCTTTTGCTCCCAGTGCCTGAAGGACAGCCATGCAGGAGGCCGGGAGGAACCAGAAAGGTGACTGAAGGACCCTTTTCTCTCTTCATTGCTCCATCACATGCCACAAACATGGATGTGAAATACAACCAGTTTTGCAGGGCGGACACTGGAAGGAGGTGAGATTAAGGATGGAAAGACACAAAGAGGAGGGTGGGAGCAAAAACCCTGACAGAGTGATTTACCCTGCAGCTTGCTGGGAAGGGGACTGAATGTCATCACTCATGCCTCAGCTGAGTGATTCGGTCCCAAAGACCTTACTCCTTACTCTGGATCAGGAGGTGCTGACTCCATAGGCCACATTCCCACACTGCCCCATACTGCAAGCCTGCCAGGAGCCTGCCCAGGGGCACCATACCATGCTCCAGGGATGGACACACAGCTGAGCCCCGAGAGAGCCAGGAGATGCTGCTGTGAGCAGGATGTGTCCCTTCACCCAGCTGGGATGTGGGGTTCTCAGCAGCCCCTGAATCCAGCCCCGTGCCTGTTGGTCCCACTCCGACACTTCCCACGTGCTCACACATTGTCTTCCAGGGGTCATGCAATGCCTCACCACGCAGCCAGCACACGCATGTGAGCACACACTTTCATACGTGCCTACAGGCAGAGCTTTATAGGTTTACGAACACAGACAGCTCCCAAGTCTTTCCGTAGGGCTATAGGAGACCATCCCATATAATGTCAGAGCATTAAGGCTGGCAGCCCGGGCCCTGCACAAGTGCCCCCCATGAACATAACGCTTCCTATCCCAAAGTGCTTACAGTCGAAACATAAGAGCAGGGGCAACAGGTGGACACAGACAGCCAGGCTGGAGGGACGCGCACAGCAAAAAAGGAAACCAAGAAATGCATGTGATGCTGATGAAGCTGCACACCCCTTTTTTTGAGATTTGGTTTGCCCATTTCTCGCAGAGTATTGTATCAAGAAATTCACATGCCCCATTCTGGGTGGTACAGATAATGCTGGAGACAAAAATGGATCAGCCATAAACGTATGCTCCAGTATGGACAAACACTGACAACCCCTAAGGGCTTGTGTCCTGTACAGGAGATCCTAAATTAGATATTTTTGTTTAAATGACACTTCTGCCCTTACAGCTTTTCTCACCAGCTGTCCTATGAAGGACTATGTTCTATATCTGTTTGTTTACCTACTCTGCTGTAGGAACTGTTCCTATGACAGCTTCTATTAGGGAGAACACCTGCAAGTTTGAAACCCTGCTCTCCTTGGTTCAGAAATTAATTGTTCATCTTGATGGGCTGAACCTGAGTCATTCAAAAAAGGGGACAAAGAAGAGTTCACAAAGAGCCATTAGAACTGCATATGGGGAGTTGCATCTAGAAGGTGGCAGCTTCAGATAACAATTTCCAAAATTCCCCTCTGCCAGCATGTTACATGACGGATTTGAAATGAAAGTCTGCAGTTAAATTTGTTAACTACCTGTCTGATGGTAAGTGTCCAGGACCCCTGGGCTTGCTGTAGCAGGCACTATGCAAACACATAGAAAGGACATAGCCCAGAGTTTACAGTAACATTACAGGTTGGGCTTTTTATTCTATTCTGCTCATTCTTCTGTTTTTTATTCTGTTCATGAATAAGAGCTGGGAAAATGTTACTTGCAGCTTCACACATCTCAGAATCAAAAGGCAAGGCCAAATCCAGAGAAAAAAATCTCCCACTCGGATGCTACTTCTGTATACTCCTGAAACTAAACTCAGGTCCAACATTAAGTTCAAATTCTGGCAGTGCTAGATGCCAAACTCCCAAGAGCAGACATTGTAAAAGCAATCAAAGATTACTGCACCAGCAAACACTCCAGCAGTGGCATCTACTACTGGTGTAACCTTCTTCGGCCAACAGACAAATATCCATTGACTGTACCAGACCAACCTGGACTACAACATCTAGGCTAGAAACATGCTGTTTAGCCTTTATCTGGAAGAGGACTGTTCTTAAGCAATGCTTTCTGGAAGACTGGGCTTAGTGCCTAGCAAGGTTGTTCCTGTCACTTCCCCAGAAGGTATTCCCATAATTTCCTAGAGTACAAAACCAGAAAAAGACTTTTTTTAATGGATTATTTTGACTTATCTGTGGGTCTTTCCACACAGCAGGATGGTACATGACTGCTGCACAAGTTAGCCCACTGCTAGCACATCTCTAGCAAGGATGCCATGAAATGAGCTCTGTCAAACACAGGTTAACAGAACAAACCTGATGGGGTCAGGTAAAAGCAGGGCTGTGGTGTCTTCATTGCACCATTTCCCCTTGTTAGTTAAATGACAGGCTGGGGATATTACAGTAACCACCTTGCTCTGCAGCCTCACCCAGGTTTTCATCTCTTGGCTAATAACTCATCCTTACTGGGATCTTTCTGTGGTCCCCAATTTTAAGGCTGTCCTCGACCACCTTGCTTGTCACCCCCCATGGCTCACGAGTCCCATGGTGGGGAAAAAGTGACAGAGAAAAATACCACTTGTTTAAAATTATGATTCAGACCCTTGGCTCTACCCTGGTCGGATTCATGACACAGCTCCTTAGGTTTGTGTCTGCAGCCAAGCCCAGGGCTGACCTCGTGCACTTACTTCATGCTGGTGGGTGATAGCAGGCTGAATAGCAAATGAAATCTCTGCAGATAAACTCTTCTGCCTTAGAAGCATAAATCCAGACATGTTATTTAACATTCTGGCTCTTAAAGTGATGCAGCTGAGACTTAGAAGCCTGAAACACCTTGACAGGGGCTTTTCCCAGAGGCCAGATTTCAAGAATGATCTGAGAGGTCCCTTCAATTCTACTCCCCATTACAAAAGCCAAATTGGGAGAAAGACACTCATGTATCAGAGTGAGAAACACGTATCTGGATGCATATGGTGGTCCAGCAAGATACTAAAGCAAACAGTGGCAGCACTACCCCTTCACTGACGCTGTAACACTCTACAGAGGAGCTCTTAGGACTGATGCTTTGCAGTGTTGTTCCCTGAGGAACCACTGGACTCTTTGCCCCTCCTTAAGGTGAGGCCGGGGGGCAAAGGGGAGAGGGGTGCATGGGGAAGGATAATCCCCATCTCCTTTAAAAATTAAAAGCTGTGCTTCTCTGCTCCAACATCAGGTAGCACTGTGAAACACCCACAAAGGCAGAAAGTTTTAGGTGTGCAAGCTGCCCAGCTCTTAGCTAGGTGCTGCCCAAAGGCGCTTGCCTGGGTCCCACTGCAGAGGCAGAGACTTGGTGCCATGGAGGACCACACCTATGGTCCCAAGTGCCTGGCCACCCCCCACAGAGAGCCACAGAGATGGAGAGACACACAAAGTCAGATCTCCTGCCCAAGGACAGTAAGAGCTTGTCCTGCTCAGATAGCTCTGTATTTTCAATTTCCAAGATTTTATTGGCACCTATTCCTTGACAGACACTTCCCCACCAGGTTTGGGACTTTGAAGCCTGTACAGCAAGCAGTGCTGGAGATCTTGCAGCCCAGGGATGACAGCCAGGACTCAGATGGGACCAGAGTTGTATGTACATCGCAAGAGCTGCCCCTCTCCAGCCTTTCACAGGCTGCCACCTCACTGGGTTATATTTAGTGAGGCATCTGCGGTGACAGTCATTTTTCCAGTATTTAGGAAATGTTGGTGCTGTCTTCTGGTTGGCTGCCAGGTGCTACTGGGAAACATGTGTTGGGATTATTTTCAGCGCTCCCACCACCAGAGTGCCCATCAATCATGGCTGTGGGGCTGCTTCAAGTCAGTCTGGACCATGGCAGCCTCTCAAAGTCCTCCAGCCTCCCCGGGGCGGGGGGAGTGTGAGCATGAGGAGGCTCAGGAGAGGCACGCAGATAATTTTTTAAAGAAATTCCTGTCATGCCAGGCTCAGCTGAGTCCACCCAAAACCCACTAGAAAGCCTGAAGAAAGGAGTGACGTTTAAATAGAGTGGGCCAGGGCTGGAGACATGCTCTGAATTCGTGATGAAGGCTTCCTTCGAAATGGTTCCCACGAGGAGAAGCAGAGAGAAATGCTCTCCTTCCCCAATGTACTGGCTTGCAGCAGGGGTTTCAGCAATTGGAGTGTTGCTTCACTTCATATTGGCTTCTCCCAAGAAGCAGCTCTGAGTTTGCTTTCTTCCCAAGAAGTCTTTTCTCAACAGAAGTCCTCTATTGAGAAAGCAAAATGCACTAAGTAATTGCTTGTAACTAAGAGAGGCATCAGAGGCCAGCAGAGAGGGGAGGGCTTTATAAGTGTTGTTATTACTGAATCGATGTGCTCTGTTAAACCCTTTATTTTCTTTTAAAAGGGATTTTTTTTTTTTTTTTTAATGTACTTTGGCCACAGCAGCATCAAAGAAGCGTGGCTTGAGCAAGCACTTCTGTTTTGTTCTTTGCTCACGACTTCTTGATGCACTTTCTCCTGGATTGCGACAGCCTTTCCCCGGTGGCACTTGCAGGATCTTGACCTGCCTCCACACCTCAGTTCCCACCACTTCCCCCTGGCACTTCTCCTTCAAACTCTTGGCACTCTCGGATTATCCTTCTTGTCCTCTCCCCTTCCTCGCAGCTACACTTCCCTTCCCTTTCCGCTCTCCCACACACATCTTGCTGTGTGCAGACTGCATGCTGCAGTCAACCTGGGAATGTACCTCACAGGCTTTTGCTGTGCGCAGCCCTGAGCAAGGTCTGTCTTGCCCACGGGCTTGACACTGTTAGCCAGTCCCTGCAGGCTGGGGCGAGGGGTGAGGGCAGCCCACTAGCTAAGGACAGGCTGCAACGGTAGTGGCTGCCTCACCAGCATCGCTCCGTGGGCTCGAGCCTTCAGTGCAAACACCTGAGAGAATGGGTTGCAGTCACGAAGGCTTTTTTTCAGGAAAATCCATGCCCAGAGTAAAGGAGAGGGTTTTCCAGCTGTCTGAAAACAACAAAGCCCATTCACCAGCGGGCATCCCTAGCAGGGAGCACAGCCATGGCCCCGAGCCTTTGCTCTAAAGCGGCTGCTGAGGTTTCTCTCTTTCTGCCACCAAACTTTCTTCCTTCCCTGTTGTGCCTCAGTAGTCTTAAAACAACATTTTGTTCCCCAAGTTTTGATTTGCTGTTCAATTACTATTTTCAGTGGAATATATACATATATAAAGCTTCTGGTAACTGTACAAATGTATTGCAAATAATGTCATTAACAGTTACAAAGTAATAGCTGTGAATTAAAATTGATTAACAGAGGAAATCTGGACACTGTTTAGAATGACTGATAAGATACAGAGTTTTGCAATAGGTGTGTGGGACAGAAAAAGATATGAAATTTCCCAAACATGTTGCTGGTGATAGATGGATTTGTCGCTGTGCTGTATCTCTTGTTTCAGCTTCTGCTGTATGTGGGCTCAGAGAAGCATCTTTTAATGAAATCACTTATAGAAGTGTTTAGGTTTCCCTGATGGGGACGATTTGTTGACCTGCATTACATATTACAGCAAAAGCAGATAGGGGATGGCTGACTTCGCTGCTGGGGGTGTGGAGGTCCTGTTTGTGCCAAGAAAAACATTAGATGCAAATCCACTGCAGATGATGGTTTTATGATTCATGTGGGTTTGCAGAGGTCCCTTTAGCTACGTATCGTGTATGCCATTGTCACAAGCCAAACACACTGTGCTACACTTGGCAGAAATAGCTGAACCCCCCAGTTTCTCTCTTTAAAGCATCCATGCAAGTGTTGGAGCAGTGTCCGTATCACCTTTCTGCTCCTGATGCTGACTCCCACACCTCCCTTTTACTTTGTTTTTGAGGACAAATGCCACCAGACACGAAGTCTCCATGAAACACTCCTCTGGCCAGGCAGACAGAGGTACATTGCGCAGTCAGAGACAGAAAGATCACTAAAAAGGTGAATCTTTTACCTGTCTGCCACATCAGAACAGCATGAATGTCCATCTCTCAGCCTGCAGGTCAAAGCAGTAGTTCAAAGTAGAAGATACCACCCAACGCAGGATGGGAAGGCATTTGGGGCCGTCCAGTCCAGCACCCACAACCATGTGAGCATCACTCAGCTCTCCAGTGCTGCCTCTCTATGCCCCAGCCATGTAGCACAGGGTCAGGGCTGTCCTTCACACCCAAAACTCATTTCCAGTGGAAGGCCAGAAACCCCAATGTGCCAGAGGAAGGAAACTGAAAGAAATACATTGTCACCTCTGTCCTGGGCCCAGAAAATGGGAGGTGTTTAATAGGTGGAAATGCCCCTGCTGAGACATATCTCATTGCCAAAACTCAGACTGCACAAGCCCCTCCCTAGTTATCATTCCCCCTGGGATTTTTGCTGAACTGGCAAGAAAACAATTTCTTATCAATCTCTTGCTGTCCCTCCCCAAATGCAGAGTTTTCGTGATAGCCAGGTTTCTTCCCAGGGTTTCCAGAAATAGGTGGGAAAAGCTCTGCAGATCATGTGCACTCCCACACAGGGACCTGCAGTGTGATGACAACATCCCCAAATCCCACAGGCTGGCCTGCAAGCTGTATGTGCAGCACATGGTGCTTTGGGTGCACCCTGAGCACCTTGGACCCACTGTGCACAAAATGGTGCAGGAGATTTGTACGTGGTCAGGAAGCTCCATGTGTGCTGGAGACATCAGATTTCCACAGAATGACAGAATCACTGGGATTGGAAAAGACCTATAAGATCA
>NW_010273057.1:0-2973 GCF_000690775.1 Eurypyga helias | reverse complement strand
GGGGGGAAGCCACCATCTTCCATGCTTTGGGCATCCACTCGCTCCTCAGCCCTTCCCTGCTCCTGGCTCTGCTTTCCCCTCTCCCACAGCTAAATGCTGGGCCCTTTGTGTCCCGCGTTAGCTGCCTCCTCCCTGCTCTCGCTCCCCGCTTTGCCTGCCTCTGCGATCCGCTGCGCACCCCCACCCGGTTCCTGCTCATCCCTTCCCACAGGGAAGATGCTGCGTTCTCTGGGCTCTGCTGCTCCTCTCCCTATAACTCCAGCCGTGCAGTTGCTCAATCCCATGGAGTCTCCAGCTCCTTTCAGCCCATTATTCCTGCGGTAACCTCTGTAGTTTGTCTCCGTACGGCTCCTGTTTTGCCCTGCCCTGCTCTGGTCTCGATGGCCCTCCTGGTATTTTTGTTTGGTTTTGTATCATCCTCCTTTCTGTAATCACCTGCTTCCAAACTATCCTTTCCTCCTTCAGATTCCTGGAATTCTGTAAGTGTTTTACACCACTTTCCCTGTCCTGCCTTGCACCTTGGCGCATGTCATTAACAACCCTGCATGATGGAGGAGCCACACGGTAGCTTTCCCCTTATTTAAGGTATTGCAGGATGTGGGTATGCACCGCACACGAACCTCGCAGCTCCGAAGCTGCCCTGAGCCCTGCCTGTGCGTGAAAGGAGCGTGTGTGTGACGTGGCTGGCAGGAGAGCTTGACCCGGGGCTCCCTTGCGAGCGGCGTTGGCTCCTGCACACCCCTTGGGTCGGGCTCTGGAGGCCTCAAACCCCTTCGCCTACAGAAAGATTTAGGCTGGTCTGGTGGCTGTATGAGATAAGACACAATTTGAGAGCTAATTACTTATAAAGATGAATTTGAGTTAGAACTCTGGTGATTTTTCTGTGCAGAACAATAACCGAGTGGCTCTGAGGAGGGTTGCGCCCCGCAGGAGGACAACGGGGCTCTGATGTAGGTGTTTTGGGAAGGTGCTAACATGACTGCAGGCACCAATAACCCTGCTGCACACTTGGGTTTAGTCCCGCAGTTTTATTCTGGTCTGTCAGTTTGTTGATTTAGAACCTTAATTTGTCAAGGCAGAAGCTCAGGACAGGCTCTAAAAAGACTTTTTTCCACAAAAATGCCCCTCGCGGTGTGCTGTGCCGAGAACCTTGGTCAGTTTGGTGCGAGGCGACCAAAAAGGCAACCAGGATAGCTGTCTTCAGTGACACCCCCTGGCTCTGTTTTGGAAGCTGAACTTCTCAGCAGTGTGCGGGTTTCAAACCAACCCCAGCCTGAAGCTTAAGCCCCTGTGGGTGTTCGCCGTGAGGACCCAAAGGTGGTGGCACTGGCTGTGTCCTCACCAGCACCCCGGGGGCTGCGGGGCTGCCCAGGTGGGATCCCTTCACTGGGCTGATGGTAAAACTGAGATTTCAGGTTATGATTATCCTGTAAACCTGTGTCCAGCCACTCCTGCGTTGTTTCTCGCTTCAATGAGCCCTTGAAACGAATCCCTGACTTCCTTTGCAGCCAGCACGACAACCCCGAGCAGGATGTGGGAAACAAGAGTACTAATGGCTTACAGAGAACGGTGTCGTCGGAATCGACAGACTCAGGTACGGCTTTCTCAGTTAATAATTAGGAAGGAAGAACCGAAAAGCAGCATCTTTCCAGGGCTGGGATAGCACTGCCTGCCGGCAACCCCTGCAGCCGCTTCCCATTCCTGCGCCCTGGAGGGGAAGGAGGCAGACCGTTGCTGGGCGAGCTGCTGCAGTTCATGCTTCGGGTTGTGGGTGGGTTTTTTTAACCTGAATTGTCCTGGAATATGTTAGCAGTAGAGCTAGAGTGGAGGAAAAACTGGCTCTGCCACTGCGGGGAGACGCTTTTCCAGGGATGGCTTTTTCCTCTTTGGCCTAGTATGGCTGTTGAGGCCCGGCTGGTGACCTGTCCCGCTTTGTACTCCAGCGGGATGTTGATTGCTGCCGTTTTCTGGTTGGCTTGCTGTTCTGCTCCATCTGCGGCAGTAGGTCAACACCTTATCGACAGCGCATCAGCCTTGCTTGCCGTGGAGGTGGCTGAGGATGAAGGCTGCTGGAGATAGCCAGGATAGGCTTCCCGAGGGAACTGGGTTCCCACCGTTCTCGGGCCTCGTGTAGGTGTTGGCCTGTGTGTGTGTTGGGGCTGTGGTCTGGAAAACAGGGGGATGGCGTTTCATCCCTCGTTGTTGGGACCCGTTGCCTGTCTGCCTTGGCTCTGAGTGGGTCCGACTTGAGTTGTTGCCCTTTGGAGGGCGGTAACTGATGCAAGCGAGTTGGCTCCGGGCGGTTTCTCCCTGTAAACCCAGACCTGCTCCACACGCTCGAGTCGAGGCTGCCGAGCAGGGTTTGCCTTGTGGCTTGGGGTTATTCTGTGGCTTCAACACTGGCTGATCGTTGATCTGGAACCCAGGCAGCTGCATTTCCGTGCTGATACTTGCCTAGAAGTTGTCTTTTCCCCAGATGAGATGTTTTCTCAGTGAACATGAAATAAGCTATTACCCCATCACTTGCAGAATCAGGGAAGCTTCTGATGCTTCATTGGTCCAGCACAGTGATGGAAATCAGCGTCTCCACCCAGATCTCTGCACTGGCCTGGCCATGCGTGGTACTTCCAGCCTTCAGAGGAACTTTATGGGCTGCTAAAACACAAATATGAGCCCACAAAGTGGAATAGAATGACCCAGCTTGTTATGTCTCCGTTTTTCTTGTCTTTTTTGCTGTCTCCAAAGCAGCTCGTAAGCGCTCCCAAAACACTTGGGATTAAGGTTTCTGCTGCGCTGAGACCACCTGTCACCTCAGTCTGGCGAATTCTCTGTTTAGATCCCAGTCGCTGACCTGGCAGTGAGGCTCCTCAGGGTGGTACCGGCTGTGTTTGGGCAGCTGTCGGCCTGTCGCCAGGGCTTGTGAATGCTATCGTGATACCAGTGCTCCTTGGGAAGCTGTGTTTAAGTTGGCTT
>NW_010273056.1:0-3181 GCF_000690775.1 Eurypyga helias | reverse complement strand
GGGCTTTTTTATCTTTTCTGGTGGGAATCGCAGGTTTATGGAATGTTTTATGTGCACTGTCTCTAAAATCCGGACTCCAGGTCCCTCCCGCCCCCCCCTTAGGGGTCTGTATATGTTGTCAGTTTGACAAATACTGCATGTTGCAGCATCTCTTTACTTTATTAAAGCACGTACCGCTGTGATACTGTCTCTTGCTGTTCCTAGTGTAATGGATTTAATACTTTTTTTTTCCTTTTCCTCTTTTTTTTTTTTTTTTTAATTTCTGTAAAACCTGCCGGTTGTTCTGTCGTCTTCTTGTGATGGCATCGTTTGTTGCCTGTATTTTGCCCAGCGCCTTCTGAAGGGGAAGTTTGGGATTTAAAAAAAATACAAGAATATATCTAAAGGAAAAAAAAAATTAATTTCTTTGCTAGGAGACATCAGAAAAAAAAACCCCAATAAAGCTCCGTTTTAATCCCGAGGCAGGAGGAATGAAGGTTGCGTTGTCTGGGCTAGCGGGACGAGGGTGCAGGGGGGGTGTGAAAAGCGCCGACAGCACCCCTGACCCGTGTTCCCTTTCGCGGGGCTGGTACCCCCCGGCCGTCGCCGAGGCGGATGCCGTGCCGGAGCCGCCTGGATTCGGGCACTGCCGGAGGGACCCCTAGCACAGCGTAGGGGTGGCAGGGTCTGGCTCCGGTGTGGTAGGGTCGGGATGAAGGGGATGGACACGGTGACTGTTCCCGGGAGTGCTGGTGTACACAGGGATACTTTGCAGCTGCCGTGACCGCATGACTTTTGATCCCGTGCCATGAATGTCCATAGAGTCTGGTCTCTCCCTCCTTCTCGCGATTGTTGTTGCTGGTTGTTGGCACCGTGGTCGAGACGTTGTCTAGAGGCCTCGGTTAGCTGGCCTGCCCGCGGTCACGTGTAGCCTGGCTGTATTTCGGAGCGGGCGCTGTACCCCGTGCGTAGCCTGTGGCGGTTGTTGTTCCACTACCTTTCTCTGTACTGTGTTTTACATATGAAATAATCATATTGTTGTGGTTTAACGGCACAATAGGTGGAAAGCACCAATTTGTTGTTTTCTTTTATAGACCACGCAGCGATGCGTTTGATTTACAGGTTCCAGGGAGCTAAATTTTACTCATTTCAGGGAGCTAAGCGAGCCCTCCCGGCACCGCGTTGCCCTGCGACACGGCCTGGGGCAATGGTTTGGGGGAGCTCCTGCTGTAGGAGAAGCCTGAGCCCCGGCGAGAGCGTAGCTTGTGAACGGCAACGCGCCGTCGCCTCAACGCCAAAGCGGAATTCGCTCACGGGATTTGTTTTCTGCCAGTGTTGGCGAGTCAGTAGTGTGATAAACCCAATGAGGTTTGTTGGGTTGGGGCGTGGGCGCCTAAGACCCCATCGTGTGCTCTCGAGCTGCTTTGGCATCCCACGCACACGTGACCTGCGCTCCCTGGAAACGTTTCCATTTGTCTCCGTGCAAAAGGACCTCTCTGTAAATAAGAGCAATATTTGGGTAACAGCGTCTCTATTGTTAAAATCTGAGAACCCCACCAACTTTTGAGGAGGAACGTGCTTTTACGGCACAGACCCCTTTGCTGTTAGTATTTAATCTCCTCCAAATTGAATGATTAATGTAATGAAGGCGCTGAAACAGTACCCAGAATTTAGGCTACAGATGTTTTGTATTTATTATGTTTCCAAGGGCTGAGATAAATACAGGAATAAGTGATAGCATGTCTTTGCATGACATTCAGGAGGCTTTGGCGTATCTGATGAGATACAGTTTGGGAGTTTATCTAAGTGCAGAGTTTGTACAAAAAAAGGACAGAGATACCAGCCGCTCCTTTAGCTCCTTCCCTCTTTTTTTTTTTACTCCCTTGAAGGTTAAGAACCATTTTCAGTGGGTGTGTGCCCAGTCGTACTGTTGACTAGGGGAGTGATGTTACCCGGTGGGTTCTTTGCCGGAAAGCCTCTGCTCCTTGAGCCCGGATGCTCAGCTGCTGGTTTCAAAGGAGCCGCGGGCATCCAGGTGTGGGGTCCCCTCCCTGCCAAGGGGAAAACCCCCCGGTTTCGTCCCCCACGGCGGGAGGTATGGTTCGCAGCGGTGTTGTGCTGGTATGGCTCTTGGCTGGGATGGCTGCGGTGCTCTTGGTTCCCTTGAAAGTCTCAGTCTGTCGGGCTCAGGCATCATCAGCAACAAGCCTTCCTCGGGGGGAAATCGGGCACATGCTCTTGACTTCGGAGGAGCCACTTCAGTTTCTACACGGTGAAGACCTGCCCCAGGAGCTGCTTATTTAGTCTTGGTGGCAGCTCATGCGTAGCCCTTCAGCCGCTGCCTTAAGTATTAACGAAGCGATTTCCATAGAAACTGGCACCCCAGTCTGGTTGAGGAGGTGGATTTTGAGGGGTGTGCTGATGATGTGCTGGCCGTTCGGGGTAGCGTGGTGCTTGGCGATCGGCCCTGAGCATGAGCCGCTCTCCTTCTCCGTGTGAGCCAAGCCGGGGATGTTTGCCGTCCCGGCGCCCCGTCCCACGCCTCTGGAGTTGATGGCGAGTTGCCCGTGTGCTTCGCTGGGCACGGGCAGGGGCTTTGCGATATCCAAGGTGTAATGAGTTGGGGGAAGTCCCCCGTGAACCACCCGCCGCGTGGCGTATCGATTGTACCGTTGGGTTTAAGAGGATCTTCTGCACCCGGATGCACTGTGGGTGTTTGGGGAAGCCCCTAATGTTTTGGGAAAGAATCGTAGGAAATTTTAAGACAGTCTGGCTCGGTCCTTGTCCAAACAGAGCTCCTGGCACAGTGCGGGTTTCTCAGTAAAGACCAGGGGTTTCTCCTCCTAAACGATCCCTGTGGTTCCTGTGCGGTGCCGAGTGATGCTGGACGTGAGAGTGTGGCCTGAGAGAAGGAAGGGCTCCGTCCTGCTGTATCCCTTTGCGACAGTTGGGTGTCTTAGCTGTTAGAAAAAAAAAAACCCCACCAACACCAAAATACCAGTAAAATTAGAGAATAACTCGCACCGTGGGCCATGTCACACCTGTTCTCTCCTCTGTCCCCATGCTCTCTGTAGGTTCGGCGTACCCCCCCAGCTGGCGCAGCGCCCAGGGAGCCCCGGATGTCTGGCAGTTTTCGGATGGAAGTTCAAGAGCACTTAAATTCTGAAAGGAGGTGAAGCTGGGGCGAGCGGCCGGCGGCGTC
>NW_010273055.1:0-11246 GCF_000690775.1 Eurypyga helias | reverse complement strand
TGGGACCTGATGAAATACATTTATGAGTTTGGGTGAAAACACCCCTTTGTAGCCATATATAGACTAGTTGGAGCGAGACCAGAGGAGGCCACAAAGATGTTCAGAGGGCTGAGCACCTCTGCTATAAAAAAAAGGCTGAGAGAATTGGACTTTTCCAGCCTGGAGAAGGTCCCGGGAGACATTATAGCACCTTCCAGTACCTGAAGGGGCTACAAGGAAGCTGGGGGGGACTTTTTACAAGGGCCTGTAGTGACAGGACAAGGGGTAACGGGTTTAAATTGAAAGTGGGGAGATTTAGATTAGATATCAGGAAGAAGTTCTTCCCGGAGAGGGTGGTGAGGCACTGGCACAGGTTGCCCAGAGAAGCTGTGGATGCCCCATCCCTGGAAGTGTTCCAGGCCAGGCTGGATGAGGCTCTGAGCACCCTGGTCTAGTGGAAGGTGTCCCTGCCCATGGCAGGGGGGTTGGAACTAGATGATTTCCCTTCCAACCCAAACCATTCTATTATTAGTTGACGTGCTAGGTCAAAGACCTTACTTTCAGTTCTGTGGGAAAGGGAGAGTAAAAAAAATGGCTGCCTTCTCTTTTGTTTTGGCAGGAATTGTTGAACAGGAATGCACATAGTTCTCTGTAATAGAAAGCAGCTTGTGAGGTGGCAAATATGACATGGCCTGAGGATACAGTACGCAAGAATTTGGAGGGAAGGGATGTTCTGCAGCAGGAGCAGTACTGGATAGAGGAGCATTGAGGGAGTTCTAGTAGGCTTCTTGTTTTCATGCATAAATAGCCCTTAAAAATTGTTACTAAGGGGGGAGTTGGTTGAGTATTTTTTTTTCTAATAATGCTTGTTATTTATATAGCCTGGTCAAAATCAGTGCAGCTTGTGAGGTAAATGTTATGTATTTTTACTTCTGCTCAACAGTTACGGAGGTGTCAGAACATAGCAATAGCATGCAGACTGCTGTGGAAGCTGTTTTCCCAGGATCGACCTGGGAACCAGCAAGACTGAAAGCCTGAAGCCTCTAGTCTTGGATAGGCTACATGTCAGGGCAGTTTAGGGTGATTGACACTGATTGACAAAGAGCTAGATAAAGGGAGCAAGCGGATTCTGATAAGAGTTTTTTTCGAGGAATCATCAAAAGTGACACATTGGAACTGACATTTTTTGATTAAATAATGTCTACTGTAAGACTTCTGATCATCTGTATTGCATGGAATGGTGCTCCAGTATCCGTTGGGCTGATCCTATCCCTCTTAGTTCTGTAGTGCCCTGGGCTTACCTCTTGAAGCATCAACATTCTTCGAAGATTTCAGTTGTGCTGCTGAAATCCTGCTCGACTGGTCAGTTCTTTGCTGAAGCCAGAGGGGTTTCTTGGCATCTGTGCCCCTGACAAGCACCGCTGACTTGCTGCATGTGGTGGGACACCACCCTTACTCCTGCTTTAAACCACTGGCAGTCCTCATCTAGTGAGTAGCCACTGTGCTGTGCCAGCAACAGGCTCGATTCAGCATGCTGTCTCTTCTTGTCTGAACAGTAATCTTCCGGCACTGACTTTAAGGTAATTTGGGTATGTTGTTTGTGTTTCAAAGTGTTGAGGGCTTTTCTTTGGTTTTCCCTCTCTCAGAGAGAGAGAGAGAGAGATTTTCCTGTTGATGTTTATGGAAAATAGACTGTAGGTCACCTTCATTTCCCAGTTCTCAAGTAAATTCTGGTAAATCTTAACCAATTTGGTCAGGTGTTCTAACCTGCTCTTTAAACTCAGAAGACAGAATTGCACAACTTTTCGGTTGTGTTGTTGTGAAGTTTATTATCACTCTGATAATAATTTTTTTCACATATTTAATCACATATTATCACTGTGTGAGTTGTGAAGTTTATTATCACTGGAAACAAGTTGTTGGTAGAATATCCAAGAAATGTGTACCATTCCTAATAATTCCAATATATAAGTAGTTTAAGATTAGTGAGGAAGACTTGTAGTTTTACATCCATGTTCTGAGTATTTAGAAGCTGGTGTTAGGTTATCAGTAACTAAAACAATTGTGGCTCTATATGCAGTATGATATGCCTGATCTTTAGGAAGACTAACCTGCTGAAGCAGTACTTGTCTTCTCCATTAGTTACCCACATGAAGGTGACACAGACTGCTGTCACCTGAAACTTTTTAGCATTATTTTCCTAAATGCTGATTCAGTGATGATGAGAAATGGCCAGTTTGTGCATCTTGTACTAGTGAAACTGCAGGGATTTATAAGAACAGGTAAGTGGAAGGCAGAAGCAATATACCTAGTGCTTGTAAAATTGTAACTGGATTTTTTGTCTCTAAACACATACAACTGCCTGACTTCTTGAACAAAATGAGATGTTATATGAAAGATCTAGCTGCACACAATAGACCTCTCACTTGAAATATATTGATACTAACAATGTAACCTATTTCTCTCTCCTATCCCTTCATTAATGTGGCTATCAAAGACGGGAAGGTGTTGCAAATGCTCCTCTTGCGCTGCAAGAAGTAGCCAGGAATTGTTTAGGAGACACTTTCACTTCATGGTTGGGCTGTTCTTTTGGATTGCTGCTGCTGAAAGGATTGGTCCTGTTCTTCCCGTTCTTGGCTAAGTGATCTTCTACCAGCTTTGATGCCTGTCTTGTGCTTGCCCTTCAACTGGATGATTCAACTTGCTAAATTGACAGCCTCCCTGCCAAAAAAGTCAAACTTCTTCCTTCTCTTCTCCCTCTCCCCCTTTTGGTATTAGTTTTTGCTCTTCGTGGTCTGAACCTGCTCACTATATGGTTAGAGAAATGCCAGAGTAGATGGAGGATACTCCTGGGAGGAGAGGGAAGACAACACTCACTTCTTCAAAAAAACATCAAATGTCAGCTGAAATATAATGAAACCTCAGCTTTAAAACACTTGATGCTGATACAATTGTTCCAACCCTAAAGGCTGAACTGATGTGGGTTTTGAATATAGATGGAAATACTGGGACTATGAAGCTCTAGGACTTCAACTAATACACACTGTGATGTTTATTGACCCAAGTGCCCATATGAACCTGTTTTCTAGACATGAAAATACTGTATGTTATACAGAGATATAACATAATATATTAAACACATCACAACAGCTTCTTATGAAATGATTTGCCACATGCTGCCAAAATAGTGGATTACATCAGCCTCATGGGCAATGCTGAATGTTTTCCTTAAGGGAGGTTTTTTGTGTTTGTTTGTTTGTGGGTTTTTTCCCTCCAGTGAGGCAGAAAAAATACCTGTAATCATGGCTTCATTGTGATGGTCTCTGGGATGCTGGTTATTCTGCATGGGTGTTTTGGGGTTTTGCGTAATTTTTTCCCCATACCTTTAGCCTGTCTTGCCACTACACCTGTATTGTTTCTGCCACTGCTGCTCTAGGTCCCAGCAGGATTCTCCAGACACTACTTTTACAAAGTCTCTGGTTTTCATGTCAGTGGGATTTGCTATTATTCTGTTTCCAGAAATGCTTTTTTTGAAACAATGTGTTTGTTCCTTGTTAATTATGATGAGAATGATGTTTGCTTTTACCTGATGGAGTTGGGCTAACATTTATACCTTAAGTTTCTTGAGGCAAAGGCTGTCTTTTTCCTTTGAGGTGTCAGTCATGTTGTAAAGGCCATAATAATTCTCAAACATTTCTGATTTCTGCCCCTCACTGTAGTGTGACAGGAGAAAGGCAAGAAAATGGTGCTTTATGAGCTAGGCTTTTACTGTTTTAGGGTGACAGATAATGGTAATATTTACTACTTATGAGCCATGCACATAAATCTTCATATTTATGTAGTACTCTAGAAATGCCACAATATTTTACTTTATTGTTAGAACACAATTGCCATGTATATTAACATAGATCGGGGATCTGGTTGTCAAAGACAGTGAGTCAAAAATAAAGCTGTTTTACCAAATTGCTTTGGTACTATGAGAGTATTTTAAGAAGCTATAATAAGGGAGGTTCTTAAGGAATAGACTAAAACACTTCTGTTTCTAGCTAATGACAAAGTAAAGATGGAAAGCAGTGTCATAGTTACAGCTGGGTATATGCTGCAAAGTGAACCGTTAACTATTTCCTGTACTAAATTTCTGAAGTACGTTGATAGCTGTGTTCTTCAGAGCCGAAGCAGACTGAACATTGAAAGAAAGAGTTCTGCTAGCCTCAGTTTACATCATGTCTGAAATTCTGCACCTCTTTCCCCCTTAGACTTTTTCATCTCCTTTCCTATTTTGCCGTCTAGCTCAGGCTTGAGACACCAAACCTTAAATAAGAGGCATATTTTTCTTCTCTCTGCCACAACAACTGCCTGTTGTCACTCCCCCCTCATCTGTCCCAACTTGAGAACACTTGCACTGTTTACACTCGGCTTGTTTGTTTAAGTCACTCTCCTGATCTGTTCTTCATCCAATGCTGCTTCCCCACACCTTATTCCCCTGGTTTTGCTGCTTCCTTGTCCTCTGTGCACCATCTTTCCCCTGTGAATGATCCCCATGCTGTGGGCTCCCTGTGCCCATTGGTGAAAGTGTAGTGGTCCTGTGTCAGCACTGGCTCCCAAATTCTGTTGTTGGCTCTCTGCAGGTGGAAGTGCACTGGGAGCTGTTGAGCAGAGTTTCAGAATCTGCTTGTCTTTCCCAGCCAGAACTGGCCTGGGGAGGTCTGAATAGATCCAAAACTGAATCCAGAGAGCCGTCTTCATCCTTCACATCCTGTATATGGATTATTGGCTCCAACAGACCTTACCTACAAGTACATCAGAAATTGTGCAACATGAGACTTGAGCAAGACCCCCTGTGTGAGGAACATGGCAAGATTTGGTGGGAACGAGTTCAGGTCATGGGGGTGACCTTAATGCTGGAATGGGGTTTGGGAATGTTTGGGGTTATTCTTCATATAGATTTATATACAGGATGAAAAGAGACCTTAAATTTTGCTAGATAATGTTACAGTGGTAGTAGCAACACTTCAAAAACCACATTCAAAAGCTTTCCATTTTATTGATGTGCAAAGCCAGATGATTTTTTGGGGGGTCCTGACATGCCCCACATCTACCTGGGCCTGTTTCTCAGGCCAGGTACCAAATGCATATGGCAGAATTGCTAGGTATTTTGGGTTATTTAGATCATAAAAAAATCTAGTGATCTATATACTAAAGGAAAGGCTTAGCAATGAGAAAGGATCAACGGATGTGAGAGAGGGTGATTGCTAGTGTCAGACAGGGAGGATGTATGTACTGTTCAGGGTTTTCTGAAAACAGTTTCTTTCAGCATGTTCACTAACAACGTTTAACGTGAGGTTAATTTGATATTGATCAGATTAACAAATGTAAGATCTGGTAAATAAGAGCAATTAATTAAAAATAGTGAGGAGAACAATTAAAGTGAATGGAGCTTTAATATGAGGAAGAACAAGATGTCACAGAAATGCTAATGCACCTGAAGTTTCAGACTAAATTGTGATTCCTTGTAACTTGCTAGAGACACCTTCAATTCCTCTTGGAGGAGCTCTTTGGGCTTTAGCATTTGATGCTTTTCACCCTGAACTAACCACTGAAGCTTAGCAGAAAATAAGGTCTTACCTCCCAGGATTTCTAATTGGATTGCAGGTACCCAGACTTTCTTTACAGGCTTATATTTAACTGGGGGAAGGGATCTCTGGAGCTGTTATGTGTATCACACTTGCCAGACTCGCTTGAGCTTCTCCTACCCACCAGAATAGTATTAAAGAGATGAGCTATAGCAAAATTAGGATGATAAAAGTGGACACATGGAATTCCAGAGACAACGCTGGAACATAACTGGCATCAAGGCTTGTCTGTAATTTCTCTGACAAACCTGTAGGTACTGGAGACCGAAGGCTCAGCTCCACAGCAGTTCCTCACTGTGCTGTCTTCTGGTCATGGCCTCTTTGAAACTTAGTCCTAGAACCCAAAAGGACCCTTTACAACTTCTTAGGTGAATACACAGGTCTTAGTCCTAACGTGGCCCAGGAAAGCAGAGGAGATTGAACATAACATGGATACAGTAAGCTCAAATACTGTAATATTGTGTCATGTTCTGGGTTACTGAAAGAGGTAGGAAAGGGTTAAGATTTAATGGGTCTGTTTCTGAGCCTTGGCTGCAAACTTGGGAGTCAGACACATGATTATCCCTGTTTAATATTAGTGTTAGACTTTCTCCCTTCTCTCTGGACTTCCTGGTAAATATTCTGCCTTCTTGCTTAAGATCCTCAATGTTGAAGGCAGGATATTTCTCATCTACACATTCCACATTCCACATTCCTTGACCAATGCAAATCCTGATTCCCAATGAACACATCTTTCCAAAGATGATGACAGGTCGCGAGAGTAAACCTAGCAGCACAGCCAGTGTGCTCCCAAAGTCCTCCCAGTCCATGGTCCTCTTCTCCTCCCAGACAAACCCTGTAGTCTCTTTAAAGCACTCTTTGTTCTGAGAGGGGCTCAGGTTTATGGGAAGTGTCACAATCCTAACAGGAGGAAGCCTCCGCTTTGCATTGTGCACCAACATCTGAGTGGAGGCTTTAGGCAAATGCTTTCTCCTGCCATTGCCACTTTTTGTGGCTTTTACACATAACTAAGAAGACATGAGAATATCAGCAAGTGAACCCAGATGTTTAGATTTCATGTAGTGGGCAGAGAGAGAAAATGACATACTGTTAAATGCCTCCCTCACTGTCTCCCTCACAGTCCATCCTTATCCTATGATTCCACTGAAAGGCCTTTCACATATCTGTGTGCCAAATAACATTACCAGGTAAAAAAACTTCAATATATTTCAGCTGTATCATCCTTTCCCAGGTGCCTTTTTTGTTTTTAAGAAAAATGATAATAGAAACACTAGTGGGGAAAGACAGAGCACAGGCAATTCCCACTTTCTCCTTTGATGTGAACAGTTTAAAAATGGGCTTATTTTGTTAGAATTCAGGGTAAGCGCTTTTCAATAGATGAGATTGCTCAGTTCCAATGGACTCTACCAAATCAACCTCCCACTCAATTCAATTTAATTCCCTCCCCCCTGTGTGTGAGGAGCAAGGTTTGGATATAAAAACACTGAATGTGAATTAAAATGTCTACAGAGATGATCAGAAGGGAGTCTATATTAATAACCTGAGATTGCTGTGCATGAGATGTGGACGTAGCGGGTTTAATCTCAGTGCAGTGCCTTTACAATTAGAATTGAGCAGCGTATTCGTCAATAGGAAATGTGCTCCTCAGGGTAGGGCGAATACTATAACAAGAATTAAGTCTCAGGATGTTAACGAATGAAACCACCTGAAAAGAATAGTCAGCTGCAGTGGTATGGATCTTGAGTTCACAGAAAGAATTGTTCAAAACTAGAAAAAAACCCATAGCAGAAAATCCACCAAGACTTAGATCATCATTGTGCAAGCAGGAAAGAAACACCAGTTCCAAGTGCATAATGCTTGCCTTTGGTGAATTTTTGTGTTGAGATTTTATGGTTAGTGCCAAGGTAACAGGAAGAAGTCAGTCACTCTGTCTTTCCTTATGGCCAAGATTAGTTCCTATAAATCGGCTTAGGGTGCATGAAAGCTGTCATTAATTTTAGGCAGGTCATGGGTTGTGGAAACATATAAGGTGCTAGTTGAAAAGATTCTGCAGGCCTTTTTCCTTCTTAATCTCCCAGGCTGTTTCCTGAGTTTTCCTCTTTTGTTATATAATTTATGTCTAACACCATCAGCCCAAAGTTAATTTAAAAGGTATTACATGGAAGCCAAGCTTAAGTCCTGTTATTTATGTTGTTTTCAATTGTTTGCCCTTTTTTCCTGTTCATGTCTATTATGTGCATTATTTGGAATAAGAGATTAGCATGACTTCACTACTTCTACTTAATACAATTGTGTTTTGTGCTGAGTATCTTTTAAAACGGTTGGAAGACTGAGGTAAGGTATAACTTTATAAGGTGCTATAATTCTCTGCTCTACAGATGTCACTGGCTTAAGACACGCTCACAAATTTGAACTGAATTATCATTTCTGAAGTCATCAGAGAACTGGAAAATACAGCAGTGGAAGAAGTGTACTTGAAGTTTAATATCTTTTATTTAAATGTGTAAAATTAAACAGGGACTAATAATTAAGATAAGGAATATAACCTCTATGTACTCTTAACCTTCTAATGAACAAGTGTAGGCTCTGCAGGTACAATCTTATGGAGTTCTTGAACATCCTAAATATCTGATTAAGGATATATGTATACAAGGTATGAAAAAGAAAGGAAAATTGTGGATCCCTATCTCTTTATTTGCAAGCTCCTGCTAAGACCTGAATTCCACTTGTATTGTTCGTTACCCTCTCAGCAGGATCTGTACTCAAAGGAAAGATGTAAATGATACAGTAATGGATTTTGACAAAAGGCACTTGGATTTATTCTTCATACTCAAAAGAGAGGAAATGATAGTAGAAGTCGCTTGACAAAACAAAATTTACTTCAATTACAGTGCATAGACATGAAAATATATTTGCATTTCTGCAAGTTTTGACCATCTATAGTATTTAGCGCTTCAGACTTTCATGTCAATGTATAAATATTAACAACTCAGGATGCTTCTCATGCCAAGGCAATTTTCTGTGGGGATAAGCTATTGCATTAATGCCTCTCTAAAGCTGAGGTGTTTTTTAATATCAGTCATCAATCACAATTGTTAGTCATTCAAGGTTTAAACTGTGCAGTACAGATGCCCCTTTCTTGTTCAGAAGAAGCAAGTCTAGAGTGCGAAGTGTAGTTAGTGTTTCCTAAAGACAAACATTAGTTATATAAGATAACTGAGATTACCACTTCTACGATGGGGTTATAATGTTGGTGGATAGGGGAAGAGCAACCAGTGTCATCTACCTGGACTTGTGCAAACGATTTGACAGTGTTCCATGTGAAATCCTTGTCTCTAAATTGGAGAGACATGGATTTGACAGGTAGATGTCTTTGTGGATAAGGAGTTGGCTGTATGGTCACACTCAAAAGAGTTGCAGTCAACAGGTCCATCTCCAAGTGGAGACCAGCGACAAGTGGCGTTCCTCAGGGGTTGCTACTGGGACCGGCACTGTTCACCTTTGTTGGCAACACAGACACTGGGATCGAATGCACTCTCAGCACATTTGCCAACAACACCAAGGTATGTGGTGCAGTTGACATGCTGAAGGGAAGGGATGTCATCCAGAGGGAGCTGGACAGGCTGAAGAGGTGAACTGCATGAAGTTCAAGGAAGTCAAGTGCAAGGTGCTGTACATGAGCTGGGGCAATCCCAAGCACAAGTACAGGCTGGGCAGAGAATTGACTGAGAGCAGCCCTGAGGAGAAGGACTTGGGAGTGTTGGTTGATGAGACGCTCAACGTGAGCCAGCAGTGTGCGCTGGCAGCCCAGAAAGCCAACCGTATCCTGGGCTGTATTAAGAGGATTGTGACCAGCAGGTCAAAGGTGGTGATTCTCCCCATCTCCTTTGAAGTACTGTATCCAGCTCTGGGACCCCCTGCATAAGAAGGATATTGACTGCTTGGAATGAGTCCAGAGGAGGCCACAAAGATGCTCAGAGAGCTGGAGCACCTCTGCTATGGGGACAGGCTGAGAGCGCTCAGGTTGTTCAGCCTGGAGAAAAGAAGGGTCCAGGCAGACCTTATAGCACCCTTCCAGTACCTGAAGGGGCCTACAAGAATGCTGGACTCTTTACAAGGGCCTGTAGTGACAGGACTAGGGGCAATGGGTTTAAAGTGAAAGAGGGTAGACTGAGACTAGATGTGAGGGAAGTAATCCTTCATGGTGAAGGTGTTGAGGCACTGGAAGAGGTTGCCCAGAGGGGTTGTGGACGTGCCCCTACATGGAAGTGTTCAAGGCTAGGTTGGACAGGGCTTTGAGCAACCTGGTATAGAGGAGGGTGTCCCTGCTGTGTTGGTTTTAGTCAGGAAAGAGTTAACTTCTATAGAGTGGCTGTTACGAAGCTGTGTTCCTGGATTTACACTAAGAAAAGTACTGATAAGGTGTCTTCAAGGACCAGCTTGAAGTACCAGTGAGAAGACACTGTGGAGTGGCAGGGGGAAGAAGTACCATAGGCCTCACCTACATCTCCACCAGAGAGAACCTATACTCTTGGTAATGAAGGTTTCCCTTCTTGAGACAAGAGAACAGACTTGGGCAGCACTCCGGAGGGGGAGAAAGGGCCTGAGCTATACTTTATTCACTCTGACTGTCTCAGTTGGATTATTTGGATGATTGCAGGATCATTTGGTGGCTCTCTCTCATAAGGCACCTATGAACCCAGACTGCCTTAATCTAGTCCTGAATGGAAGTTAATTTAGAGCTATTAAGAAGCTAATGTAGAGAGATTTACTGAGCTCTCTTCAAAGGAGCAGTCTTTTAGGTTTCCACTTACAAATCGTGATTTTTCTTTTTACTGTGATTTCCAGGCTCTGCTTCAGGGAAAAATGTCTTTGGTTACTATTGCAGCACATCAGGTGGTGGTTACTCGGTATCTTTTAGGCAGTGCTCAGTTCTTCTGGAAACACTAATGCTACCTTTACGCACCGCAGGGGCATTCTAGTTGTGGCACATCTGTGTGACTTGACCCCACTAGTACGGGCAGACTTACCACGGTAGCTCGCAGTGGACTCCTGGGTTGCAGCAAACATCTTATCTGCTATGTTTTTCCCCTGGAATCTCGCAGTTGCCGTTCTTGTTACATACATCCTACCTACTCTTTGTCATCTTGCCACCAAGCAAGCTCCTGAGGCTCAGTGATGCTGTTTGGCCAGACCCCCAGCCACCGTCCATCCAGACCTGCAACTTTCTGATGAACACAGGGGTTAGGAACAGCATGTTCCTAGGAGGATAACAGGATAGAGCTTACTTAGAGAAGGAACCAGGTACTCTTTTACAGCCCCCAGTATTTCCAATAATAAACCTAAGAGCAACTGTCACTGGGTTTTCTGGAACACTTTTGATACATCTTAATGACCAGCTGTTTGAGGACTTTGGATGTACCTCATTCAGAACTTCAGACTTCTGTGTCTTGAGGCCGTCAGATGCATCAGATGCTGAAGAACGAGCAGAACGCACATTTGAGGCCATGCAAGGACCACAGGATAGGCACATGGTCTGTAAGTTGTGCCTCTGTCCAGTGATTTCTTTTGTGAGCATAGTGCCTTTGGGCAAATTATTCTCTCTTCCAAGTTATGCTGGGTTCAGCCAGGAAA
>NW_010273054.1:37679-77427 GCF_000690775.1 Eurypyga helias | reverse complement strand
AACCATTCTGTGATTCTGTGAAAAGGAGCCAGCAGTCGGGGTAACCGAGGAGTTAAGCCCTTGCCTCCCCCATGGGACCATTCCCTATAGGCTCTTTGCTGTGCATAAAGCCTGGGGTTTATTGCCCAGCTTGCAGCCAAGTCTCTGCATCCCATCTAGGTGGCAGGCATTTGAAACAGAGACAAAAATGGCCAAGTTGAACATGCCTCTTTGTCTCACAAAGTATAATTAATGGCAGTTAAATGAGCCGCCTGTGCTGATGCATGACATGCAGAGAGGAGGCTGAGAGCCCATTTATTAGAGATCTGGCCCCCTATAATGCAAGGTGCAGAGAGGTCCTGGTTCGCTCCATGGTGCTGACACATCTGGGAAGCTTTCAAGGTGCGGGAAGCAAGGAGAGAGGATGATGCAGGTTTGCTCTGCCTTTTTTTCCTGCTCACCCATTATTATTTGGAGGAGTTCTTGTGGGGACCCTGGCCCTCGGGCAGTCCGGCAGTTGTGATGCAGCATGCTCGGACACTGCAAACAGCATGGTGCTCCCTGGGCAGCAGCCCAGTGTCCTTGTAATTCCTTCACATGAGGAGGCAGGTCTTTCCAAGCAATGACAGGCTGACACTTCTTTTCTAAGCCTCTAGTCATAGTTACAGGGTTCTAACAAAGTAAGAGCATCAAGATTCCCTCTGCAGAGGAAAGCAAAGTTCAGCCCATTACTGCAGAGACCCCCACATTAATACAGACAGCCTGGGGAACAGCGGGGTGATGCATCAAAAATGCTGCTACAGCTTCCCATAGAGCACGTCAAACAAACATGCAGGCCTCTCTGAGGGACAGCAATCCCGCAGCATTACCCACTGCCCACGTTCCTACCAAACAGCAAATTCCCTCGGGCATTTCAGCTGCCCTTAGGCACTGATCACAGCTTCTGAGACTCAAAGCTGTTTTACCGTGTGGTGCCTGGCAGTACACACCAGCAGCATTTGTTCTGCACAGAATGAGCTGGGGCTGTGAAGAGCAAGTGAACGGGCAGGAGCAGAAGGGGAGATGGAGGAGCAGAAAACTTTTCATATCCTGCTTGATTTATAAGGCCAGAGTCATCCTTAATGAAACTGCTGCAGTCAGTGCAGAATAACGTCCCTGACTGACAGCTGTTTCTCAGTGGTGAGGAGGTGGGTATCTCCCAGCCAAGCAGCTACAGCCCAGGCACTGCTGTCTCCCTGGCTCTTTCGGCATCTGTTGCTTACAGCAGTGCCGGTGTGACCATCGTGCTGGGCCATTTGGGAAGGGCGCCCATCCAGAAACAGTGACGCTTCTTCACATTACTTGTCAGGACAGCAGCAATCCTGAATTTGCTGGGGATGCCATGCACATCCCCTGCTGGAGCAGCACAAGTGGGAGGCACCGTGGCACAAGCACCCAGTGCCAGTGGCTGTGGCGGCCAGGGCATGTTCCTGCAGGGTAGCAAGCACCTCGGCTCAGCTCTTGGGTCCAAAGCCCTGGTTCCCCACTGCCCAGTGGCGGATCTGTCAGTCTGATCTGCTGCTCTCCATTCTGTTGTCTGTCCTTTCACCTCTTTTTCACCTCTGGCTTCCATCCCCTCTCCCCCCCTTTTATTCTCCTCTATTGTCCTTATCTAGTAAGACCCTATTACCTGCTTTTATCTGCAGAAGCATCTAATCTCTGACAGCACTTGGTGTTTGACTGGACGTGGACAGAACACATCAGCTCCATCTTTTGTACTTGATATTTTTTTATGTGAGACTTTAAACTGCCTTCAGCTCTTAGGATCCCCCTCACTCGCTACTTAACTTTGCAGGGATGCTTTTGCAGCTCCTTTCTTGCAGAAAGAGGGTCGTGCATGGGGGATGAAGGACCAGATTGTATATGCGCTGGTCACACTCCCTGTCTGTTTGTCTGAGTAAGTGTCAACCCTCTGAGTCTGAATTAGCTAACCAGTGGGCTCAGGAGGCTGGCTGGGCACATTACCTCTGAAGGGAGGAGGTGGAGAGGGACAGTGGGTGAATCCTTTCCCAGCACGGTCTGAAGCCAAGATGCCAGTCCCTGCTACTCAGTGACCTTGGAGAAGGCACTTGCGTTTGTCCTTCAGGCTGTCAGTGCTTTGGGAACAAGAACAATCTCTCGTTACATACGTACATATAAATATATCATTTAGCACAGTGGTGGGCGTCTTTACTGCTATTATAGTAACAACCTGTCTTCCCCCCCTCTCCCCATCTCTGTCTGAGAAGAAAGAAGTGCTCCTCTGTCTCTGGGTATGAATAGCAGGATTGGGTTTGCTGCTGGATTTTATCTGAGAAAGGACTCTGTCTTTTCCTTTTTCCTTTGAATATGAGTTTGGCACTGGTTGCCAATGGCAGGGTAAGCCCTGGTGAGTGGTGGTTGCTCTCTGTTTGTAGGGTAGGTACCTGTCAAGCCTGAGCAGCCCAGACTATCCTCATGCACCACCTGCTCACTCTTATCTCAGCCTTTCTTCCCTTTTAATAAAGACATCGCTAACGTATGAGCCAGGAGGAAGGGACCTCCTGCTCATTTCTTGTCTGGGTCCTCCCGCCAATTTCTCTGCATATAAAATATTGGTCTGTTATAAAAGTTTCTCAGAAGTGAGCTTGCTGCACTTAGATTGACCTTGGGTTCACAGACCCGAACAACTGCCCTCTCTATTTCTGGCCCCACTGGGAACGCAGCACAGTAGGAGTGGGGCCGAAAGAAGCCGGAGCCCCTGTTCAGTGCTGCAGCTGCAGCAGCTGCCAGGAAGCCAGGCAGGAGTAAATCTGCCACTGGCAGAGGTGAAGGGTGCATGAGAGAAGGACACTGTTGTTTCTGCCCCAAAAGGGGAGAAGAAAGGGAAAAGATGGAAAATTCATTTAGTGATTCCCAATAGCTGGAAGTAGAGCTCTATATAGCGTATAGCACGGGAGCAGTAAAAGAGAGTGAAGCGAGGACTAGATGAACAGGATCTGAAATCTGCATAATGACTGAGTCTGTGAATTGACTGACCAGGAAACCTTTCCCTGGACCGAATGGACCTGCCCTGACATGGTAGAAATTCTGCGCTCATGCACGTAGGACTGGGAAGTCCACATGTCAGGAATGCTGGAAACACCGAAATTCAAGAAGGGTAAGTAAAGAGGAAGGGAAGGAGAAATACCAGAGCTAAGGAGGTGGGCAGGCAGGCCCTGCTGTGGAGGAAGGTTAAAGTCATATTGATCTGTACAAGGAAAACATATTCTCGACGCTTCTTATCCTCCTTTCAGATGATCCTGCATCAAATAAAAAGAAAGGCTGTTTTCCAAGACTGGCTTTAGAGATCTTTCCAATGATATAGCAGATAAACAGCCTCTTGCTGACAGTGAAGGTGCCAAAGCGATTTTTTGATGATATAAGCTGGACTGGGAGGGGGGAGGGAGAGAAGAGGTGGCTGAACATGATAAAACACAGAGAAAGGTGACGGACAGGGCTGGAACCAAGGACATCAGGCTGATGGGAGACGTGGCAGCTGAGCACACGGTAAACACTGGGAGGGATGCGCGGCTGGAAAGGGAATGGCCAGTGCTAGGAACTGGATCTGGATTAATAGGGGATAGGCCTCCAGGCTGCTGTGCCTGTGAAAGGTTAGTTATTTAGGAGCTTGCTAACTAGTCATCAGGCACCCTTAAAAATAACCAGGACCCCAGTGCATTGCTGTTGGCCTGTTTCCCATCACATATTGGAAGACGACTGATTATTTGGGCGGAAGTTCACCCCTAAGGAGGCAAATGCTCATTGTTATTCCTGTCTGTCCTGCTTTTCAGGAACTTGTCATCCAGCCAGAGGGGGAACCAAAGCAGGAAGTGTGTGGGCAATTGCTCACAGCAATGGAGGAAAGTACCAGTAGTGCCCATATCCCATGGGGACTGGAGTAGGTGCTCCTTTGGAGACAAGGAATAGCTGTAACATCACTCCAACCCCAGATTTAGGGAGTAAAAGATACTTCTGATGGGGCCTGAATAGAGTGGTGGAAGGTAGCAGTTTTAAGCATTGTGGGTCAGTGCTTAAAATACAATGCTCAATGCTCAAATCCAGCTGCATGTTGTCCCCTGGAAGATGGCTGTCTTTCATGCAACAGGGAAAAGCAGCAGAAATGCAGGAAGGTGAAAGAAGGTGTAATGATTCCCGAGTGAGGCGCAAGAGCTCAGGCAGGAACAAATAAAGTTTAAAGGACATTTGCGGTCCAAGATTTAGGGTCATTGCTGAAACATTACAGGTATTTATGAAGAGGCAAAGGGACCTATCTGCTATGCACTTCTGGCTACTTCTCCCAGGAAATCCCAGTCCTATAAAGACACAGAAGCATTCAGAACTCTGTCCCACAGAGAAAACAGGGTTTTTACTCAGGTCTGGTGGAGGCCAGGATCCTCAGCTGAGCACAAGCATCTTCATTTCAGGAACAGACACAAAGCATGTTACAAACCTTCTACCACTTGCAGTTCTGGAGTGTTTTATTCCTCATGTTGTAAACACCTGTTGGGTGTAGGTTATATGGGATAGGCACAGGACTGCGTCCCCATCCTATGACCAGGGTTCTATCTCCTCTCCACAGTGTGGCTGGTCCCGAAGACTGGTGTGGTGATCCATGGACATGTGAGAAGCATATTAGAAGCAAATAAGAGGGTTTCTGTGGGGTTCTGGACTCCACCTCAAGCCCTGTAGTTTCCTAATTCGTTTGGGCAAATCCTTTCCGCATCCCTTGCCTCAGCACTCCCAGCTGTTTGATGGAGCTGAGTGCTTCTCTCCATACAGCACTCTGAGATATTCCCATGAAAGGCTGTGTATAACTGTGAAGTATTATTATTGCACACCTTTTGGAAAGTGCCTTGAGACGTCTTGGAATGATAAGGTGCTATAAGGCAGAGAAGTTGTGCAGAGATAAATTCACTGTGAAATGTGTTTTGCTAGAGACATTTATGTAGCATATCATCTTATCAAGGAACTTTGCCCAAGAAACAAATTCTCATGCCTGTTTAAAGAGAATATAATTGAACTGTTGACTCACAGTTTGGGAAAAGACAGAGTGGGGGAAAATTTCCAGGGCCTCTAGGACCCCAAGGAGGAATATAATTAAGAAAGACATAATTGGAAACCCAAAGCAACCCCATCCACTCAGAGTGAGTGCTGAAACAGCAAGCCAGAAGAGCGGGGCTGAGGCTGAATTGCAAAGCAGATGGCTGAGGATTTGTAGGTCGGTAGCTCTTGGATCTGCTGGGCCAAGATGGGGTCAGGGTAGCATATGGATGAAGGGCAAAAAAGACAGTGTATCCGAGCAAGCCATGCACTCTGCTTGTCCAGAAAGGCTCTGATCACTCAGAAACAGGACAAATTCTCATGTGATTTTTCACTTATTCTCAACAAGACAGTGAGTCCCAGGCTTCTTCAGTGGTGCTTGGGGCCAGTATAAGCTTGGGTTATTTGAGATCACACATCCAAGAAGGAAACAGTTCACGAGCAATATTTAGTGGACTTTAACTTTGCCTCTGCTCCAAATTTGGGTTTGCCATGCAACAGAACTAGCTTAGCAACTGGTTTTCCTCCTCAATGAGGATCTTTAATTTTTAAGATTATTTTTTTCTATATGGGATGAACAAATCTTGAGAGAAATGATCAGGAACAGCAGAGGAAACCTTTTCTGTATCTCTAAGCCCTGATTTACGGCCTACTGGTAAGGACATAGCTTTAGGACGGGGGAAGTGCCATGTTGAGGGTCCTGTTGTGGCTTGCTTAGGCTGATTTCTTGTTGGTACCCAACAGATTAGCCAGAACATTAGCAAATCCTTGTGACCTGTTGTAGCTCTCTACCTTAAGCCAGAGGAGGTGGCAGAGCAGACATGTCTCCTGCTCAGAAGTTGAGCCCATGATCCCACGTTGCTGCAGCTGATCTCTATTTTCTTTAAACTCTACAGACAGTGTCTTCAGAACTTAATTTGATTTTGATTGATTTTTTGAAACTTGAAACAGTTCTAAACTAATTTTCAGTATATTACTCTTGTCAACTCTTAAAGATTTTGTCAGTAAGAATTTGCTGAACAGACACAGTAATTTTATTTCTCATTTTGGCAGATCACCCCTAAAGAGGAAAGTGGGGAGGAGGTGGTGTTATTATAGCTGCAGTTATTAGAATATACATTGCAATTACTCTGCTGCTATTTATGGGACATTTCAGAGCAATTTCTGAGAGTTGCCACTAGAGCTCAAGGTGTACGTCTGCGTGTAAAGCTAACTACATAAAGCCTCACAAATTGCTTGTTACCCCACTCCCAGAGTGATTTTTAACTTTGAAGGGTGTCAACATCAGAGGTTGGTTTCGAAGATCCCCCAAGGTCGAGGTCATACTGGCTGCACCATCACCCTCTAGGACTAAGCCCTGCACAATGGCTGAGGAAAAAAGCTTATAGCACTGTCTACAACAGCACTTTCTGGGGACTCCTGCAAATGTCATTCTCACTGCTGCTAACCAATTGAAATGGAAATACTGCCAGGTGACTTAGTTTTTCCCAGCGTGGATGGCAACATAAAAAAGAAGTCAAGGTGAAATGGGACACATGGTCTACAGGGAGCAAGAGAAGTGTGGAGGGGGTTGTTACATGGAAACCTTTTTAACTATAAAAATAAGGAGTGCTATCATATTAAATGAGGTAAATTAACACATTTTTGAGGGGCTGGATTAGTCTTCTACTGGGTTAGAGAGCTGAGCTGGCTTATTGAACAATCTAGTGAGCTCCAGAGCTAAGCAAGGGGGTGTGCACAGACAGGCCAGAAGCAGGAGCTCCTGGACAGAATCAGAAGAGGTTTATAAACTTCCCTTTATGACAACAGTGAGTTGTTAGTGCAGCTCAACTTTCGCTAAGAAGCCTTCCCCAAGGAGGAGAGGCAGCGACATCACCTCATTGAAAGGCAGCCACTTCTGGGGTGGAACCTGACAGCTCTCTTACCCATGCACAGTTTGTACATCCAGGAGTTGTAAAGTGTCTCATGGCTGTACCTGACAAGATAATTGGGTTTTCTTTGATTTCTTTTTTCCCTCATTCACCTTTTTTATATATGGATGTTCTCCCTTGTGTATGAGCTTAATTGCACAGCAGAGGCAGGAATGAGAAGCCTGGTACATCCGCTGCCCTCCATGACATGGGCTGCATTAGTATGCATATGCTTTGCTCTGTTGTGGTTGCCGGTAGCTCACAACTTGGTCCTGTGCCTGATGCACCAAGGGAGCTGTATCTCTTAGGCTCTCCTAGGATGGCAATATTAAAAGCCCATCACCGAGCAGCTAGAGAGGAGCAGCATTAGGGATATAAAACGTGATGTCCATTGCTGGCTGGAGTATTAAAACTTAGTGAGGACAGTGACTCAGTGCAGGGATGGGCAGGAGCAGTGGCTGTGCTGCAGTAATCCCCATTTGACGAAGCACTTAATGAAGGCAGCTTTTCAGGAATGCTTATTCCTCCTGGACATCTCAGTGCAACCTTTGCTTCCTCTAGCCTGTTGCTTTTTGGGCTGGGGATTTTAACTCTTAACCTTTAGTCTCTTGTGCTTTCCAGATTACCCTCACCAGCAGGATGTCTAGGGGAGAGATTTATATTTTAAAAATGGACAAAATCCCTCCAAGCATTAGGCTTAGCTGCTCAGATTTTTTATCTTCAATGGCATGTTCAGCCCACCCTGTTCCCTCCTGCCCTTCATTGTTTTTCTTTCTTCTTTCTCAAGGAAAGGCTTTTCAGCTCAAACACTCAAATATGCTGATTGGCTTGGACCATTCATGCAAACTGGAATCTTGAAAATTGCAGTACCCTTTTCCTAAAAAAAAAAAAAAAAGAAGAGAGAGAGAGAAAAGGAGAAAAGTAAAGATTTTTCTTTTTCCCATTTTGAAATACCAAATGGGATGAGGCACAGCGAGGGGCTTCCTATCATCTGGGCTGGAAGATCTGCTCAGCGCTGCTCTCTTCACTCTTCCATCACTTGCATCTCTCATCAATTATCATCATGGAGCTGGTCGATATTGAAATGAAACTGCCGGGGATCGATAGCAGAATCACTGAAGAGCGTTCTGTACGGATGACATTTTTCTCATTTTGCGGGCAGGGAGGATGAGGCAGGGTGGGGGGAGGCAGAGAGGAATGGAAGCTGGGAACCGATGCATGCTAAGACATTTGTCATCTCAGAGAACTTTACGAAACATCCAAACTTAACAAGCTACCCCATGTATCACTAACGTGTTTATGAGGGACAATTTTGCTGTTAATGGAGTATTTCTCTGAGCAGTTTGCAAGCCTTCTAGTGGGGCTTGATGTTTTCTCTGCTTCTTGAAAGCTGTCACAACCAGCCAGAGTAGATCAATGTATGTAGATAGTTTGGGCATGTTTGAGTTGAGTTAGTAAACATGGGTATTTAAGGTGCATCTGTGCTCGTGTAGTTTCATTGTATTGTTATTGTGTGAAGGGTGGAGACACCATGCCTGTCTGCAGCAATGGATTTCACATCTTGCAGTTTGTTGACTCCCTAAATTTTTCCCCAGGGGAGGCATAGGCCCTGCGTAGCAGATGTCAGCGCTGTCGCAGCAGACTTGATCTCTGTAGTTACCATTCATGGATCTGTTAGGAAAATAATGGAGGGCCTCCAAGGATTCACAAACTCCAGATTGAAAAGCACTGGACTACAGATTTATAGACATATGACTTTCCTGTGGCAGTTTCTTGGGCTGAGGGCAGCAAAGTCCTGCCTCTCACAGGCATGTCCAGATGGGCTTTGCAGTGATGGTCCCACAGCTCAGTATAAGTTGGACTATAAAGCTGCAGAACATATAGTTTCTTCCTATATAATGCCTCTCCGCACCAAAGGAAATGGAAAAGTATGTGGAACATTTTCAGGCCAGAAGCTGGAATTTATTTTTCTCTAAAAACTTATCTACTTATCTTTACAGAACAAGACCAGAAACCCCCAAACATTGAAAACAATTTTTAAAAAATTTAAAATTTAAATATAAATTTAAATATAAAATGTACAGGGCTGCGGGAAACAAAGGCACAGAAGCACTTATCACACTTTCCCAAACAGCAGCACAAAACTGACCACAACCAGAACACTGGCCTGATTCAGCCTTGCTTTCTAGGCTGAGTGCACTGCCAGCACAGCGCAAGCAATGCATAGTTTCTGACTCAACTGTTTTCAACTCTCTTACGAGTCATTGGCTCCTAACTTTTCTTCTATTTCCTTGGGAAATTGCAACTTAAATACAGTGATGTTGATCCCTAGAAACCAAGTAGCAGACCCCCCCAGTGCTCAGTGCTGTATAAACTGAGACCAGACCCCTGATCTCAGATAAAAAAATTAAATGCCATTTCTCGACTCCCCAAGTGTCTTTGCAGAGCTGAGCCACCTCACTGCTCTTAGCAGGATGACTGACGTCCACCTATCTCATCTATACTACACGACAGCCCATGACCCAAATACCTGTTATAATATTAGTCCCTTGCCTGCTGCTTATTACCACGTGTATTGGCAATGGAAGGAAGGGATTTGGTTTTAAGCACAAGGATATTTTCATCTCTGGCATCATTATGCTGACCTCACCGGAGCTGGAGCTGCTCTGAACTTGGCCTGGTGTGTGCCTCTTTGAAGCTGACGGTTTGCCTGGCCTCCCTCCTGCCTGCTTATCCTGTGTCCCCTGTGAGGCCTCCTCCAGCATATGCTACTTCCCAGCGTGATGCTTGCACATTGTAATTATTTGAAGCTGTCTCCTCCAGTGCTTAGTCTTCCATTGTTCTGTCTTTATTTTGCTTCCAAGGGCCTACTTCCTCCCTTTTTTGTTTTGTTTTGTTTTCTCTTCCCAAGAAATTGGGTGTATACAATGATTCGATCTCATCCCTAGGCTGCATTTGAAGGATATTGTCTATTTTCAGAATGCTCAGCTGTGTTTATGCTCCAGGCTCCAAACCTCTCTCTCCCTTTGAAAAGAGGGAGCAAATCCTCCCTTTGCCTCCTGCCCCGCAGAGCCACTGGCTCAGGGTTGTGTTGTTCTAAATAACCATTAACCTCCCCACAATGTGGGTCACTTTCGATTGCAATGCCAAATCTTTATCTCCATCTTTTCTGCACCCTCTTCTATGTTCGTGGTTGTAACAAAGACACCTGTACACAAGCCCATGTGAGTGTGCATTGCTGTTGGGCAAACAAGTTCACCATGGGAGGAGAGGTGCTTTGTGGACCACGGAAAACAAAAGCAGGATGATTGTGACCACCAGAAAATGTCCAGGTTGCTCCCAGTCAATGTCCTTGTCAGTCGTGTTGGAATGGGAAGGGATGTAGGTCTGTAACACTTCCTGGCTGACCACAAACTTACAGCAAAAAGGTGTAGGTTGGCTCTCTGTGATTCAAAGGGTGAGATAGATTGTTTAAGGTCATCTGACACTGATTTTTGAGGGATGAATGTCTATGGGAAAGGCCCTGCTATTGGATGACCAGCAGCTCCTGCACACAAAGCCAATTTCTGTTATATAGAGGTAGGCATTTCCATTGCTGTTCTTCCCTAGAGAAATGTGCCCTGTCCCTGCCCATACAGACCATCAGTGATCAGAGAGCCCATTGGGTTTGACTCCTCTGTCCAAGGACATTTAAAGATGGGTTCCAGTGGATCTGAGGGTGCCTTGTCCCCTGGCTGGCTGGTTGATTGGAGATCGAGGACATGACTATGGTTTTCCATGAGATTCTTGTTTGCATGAGTCCAGAGTGAAAAGTGTAAATCCCTCAGGATCACACAGGAGCAAGAAGACCCTGTGCCAACTGGTGGTTTATTTGAGGTCAAACCAGCACTTGGTCATCTGCATTGGTGGATTTTGGATCAAACAGTTACCACATAGCCTGGGTGGTCATCAGAAGCTAAGTGACCTTCCCCTCTGCAGACTCTGGAGCAAGCCCATCCCATGTGTTCATTCATGCCCCGGGTCCCATGCTCCCTGGGGATGACAGGTAGCCATCACGGCACTCAGAGTGAATCCCAGCCCCTCACATTAATTCTCTCTCACATCCTGAGAGGAGTATGACAGCAGCAAACCCTCTGAGTGAATCCTAGCCCTGTATTAATTCGCTCCCAGGTCCAGCTCTCTGATCTGCTGTCATCTGAAAGTGATACTAATGCCAGGTTTCCATATCCAGCATCCTGCTGTGCCTCCCACTGCAGTCAGAGTCATGCTGGGAGAGATCAGCTCTGCTTGAGAAGGGTAAAACAAGTGCTTGATTTCAAACAGCATCAAATAAGTCAAGAGAGAATATGTGGCAGGGGATGAGGGAGGGAGTGAAGGAATGAATGTTTGGGAACACATTCCCTTGAAAGGGGTGAGTGGAGAAGAGTGCAGATGGGCTTATTTCTGCCTCTGATCTCTGTCCGTCTTTGCTACCCACTCCCAGCTTTATTCCTCCAGTTGTCCCAGTTCTCTTTTGCAAGACCAATTTTCTTGCCCCACCTGAACCTAACTGGACTCTTTGCACTGCAAAGACAACCTAATAGCCCCGATGTGTACGACTGCCCCATTTCTGAGAAACAAGGATGATGTTGTTTGCCACAAAGCTTAGCGTGTTATCAGCTGCCGAGGCAGTTTTGTGCTCAACTGCCCACAACGCTGCAAGTCACCGGACTTGCCAGGCAGATGTAAGGTCCAGTTCACCATCAAAGTAATGGGCAGTGGACAGGTTGGGGTGGGATGTGCAGCTCTCTCACCAGTTGACAGCTTCTGACAGCCAAACTCTCTTCCTCTTCACCATGCGCTGCTCGTCCAGGCAAGGGGGAGGAAGGTGAATGCTGATTTAATTTGGCACTCCAAGAAAAGAATAAAGGTACCTCAATACAGACATCATCTTTCCTTCAGAATGTTCCCAGAATATTTTACTGGCCAGCAATGCTGTAATATTTTTTTGAAGGTCAGTAAAAATTACCTAAGAAAGCCAAGGAAAAATATTTGTAACAGGCAACAATCACTTCTAAATAGAGCAGGAAGGAGCTTTCAACAGATCCAAAGTGATTTGTAGTAATGCCTGCTTTGGGCTGTTGTTTTTTTTTCCCCCATGTGTTTTATTTATTCAGTAATGGAGATACCTTCAGAAACCTAATTTCCAGATATTTTTCTTCCAGCACTTTCAAAGAATCAAGCTTTTTAAGGGGTCTCAGACTGGGAAATCTTAAAGTAATGGTCTCCAAGCCCTCTTGTCATGCCTGATGGTGCTGGCTGCAGATATCCAACACACCCCACTGCAAACATGAAGCGCAGACTCAGAAGTAGGAACTGTGGTCGCATAATGTCTGTCAAACAAAGACTGAAAATCTCTGCTTAAGTGGACCTTGCATGCCTCCCTCCCCTTGGTTTTGGAGATGACCACCACAACCAAGCAGAAAATATTGTTGTGTGTGAGCACTCACCTGCTTCAGTGCAAGGTCCGAGGGCTCGGTGTAAGGTGTCGGAGAAGGATAAGTGCATGGGGTCTGGACAGGGAAAGGGACTGAGGTTAAGTCTCCAATTCCTCATGGTTATGTCATGTACATGCTTTACATTCATCCCTTTCTAGGGAAAAAAGGAACCTGCAGGATAGAGACAATTAAAAAAAAAAACCTAACAAAACCAAACAGTGAGGAGATAATATCTTACATCTGAGGAATTGTTTCCGGTGTCTACCATGCCTAATACCTCAATTTCTGAGGTGCCTGGGGCTGGCGTTGGCCCCTCACTCTTGGAGAAAACCGCCCACAATCCTCCACGAAGGCACTTTGCGGCAAGGCAGCAGTCTGTCCCCACTCCACTTGGTGTTTGTGGCACCGTGGCTCTTTCCGCTGGCTGCTACCTTATGCTGTGCCACTTCATTTGCCCTGATGTTCCTTTTTCTAAATGGTAGGAAATCAGTACTTACCAAGTGCTGGCCCAGAATTTATTTGACTTTAATTTCCCTTTATGACCCCGTTTGCTAATCTCTATTGCACAGATAAAGAGAGGTAACCCAGGCACTATTACCCGTGATGTGGAGAATTTTCTGCAGTTCAATTATAATCTCTTTTTTTCCCCTTGAGCAATAAAATCTCTCTGTCTCTCTCTCTTTCTCTTCCTTTAAACTTGTTCTCATAATTCTCCCTCTCCCGCTCTCAAGATGAGGTTAGGTACTTTAGCGATGTCTTCTTGGCCGGTGTGTTTGTGGAAGTCAAAGCAGTTAGCATCGGAGCAGAAGGTTCAGCAACGTGCACGCGTTGTTTAATGCATTGCTGGGAAATGCGCAGAGACGCAGTGCAGGTAAGACACAAGAAGTGAATGGAATAGATTAGCACATGGAAAGGACTCTGAGTTCTGCACAGACATCTTTCTGGATTGTTTTCAGGCTTTCTTGCTCTAGAAATACCAGCATGATGAGTAGCAAAGATGCTGCTGAATTGATGGTTTAATTTGACTTCTTTTTCCTGTTCCCTTTAGAGGCATTTTAAGGAAGGCATCTGGTTGTAATCACGCCGCCCCTTCGAAAGGCCATACTCATTTATCTGCAACTTCTTTGAAAGGTGAGTAATTCTCAATGCATTTTTCTTGGGCATCACTTACCCTGGCAAGGAGATCGTTCATATATGCTTGTGACCTTTAGGACAGCACGGCCCTCAATATATCTTCAGTGCATGTGTTGTCTTTGTCATGTGGTGATTATTTGCAAGAGTGAAACATCTTTGATTTCAAATTTTGGGCCCCAAGAAAAATAATCTATTTCTTCTCTGAATTTTTTTTAATTTTTTTATTAGGAAGTTTCTCATTTTTCTATTTAATTTGACTGAAATTTGAACCAAAATGGATAGGGGTGGGGGAGAAAAAGAGATCTCTGAGTAACATTGAAGCTGGTCTTAAAATGGACACCAGAATGACATAATCCTGACATGTGGGTTTTAATAATAATGATGATAGTGTCTGTTAATATAGACTATCATTACTTGGAGATATGCTAACTAGAGCTCCTTAGAGCAGAATCTTCCCAGGTCTCTATTTATAATGAAAAAATGCTCTGGCTGTTAGGAAAGATTGGTTGCATCTGAACTCAATTAGGCAGTTAGTGGCTGACTGGAGGTGGGGTAAGCCCATATCACCAGATTCAAGCCTATCAGAAGTCAGTTTGAGTGGCTGCTGCATGTCTCAGTTGCATGGTACAGGTCTGAATCAAAAGTCAGTATTTACATGACACAAGACTCATGTAAATACCGTGAGAATCCAAAAGGTCTTGTTATGTATGTACGAAGAGAGATGGTGGTTGAGCTTGCCTTCTTCTGGTAAGATTAAATGATTTATCCCTAAGCTATCTCTAGTGAAAAAACATCCGAGGGCAGTCTGAAATGCAGACGCTCTGTGAGTGACCACTTACAGAGACAGGGCTGTTTTTATTTTCCCAAGGGTACGGCTAGAAATAAAATGTGTGTGTATTTCTGCAATTGTCCTACAAGCCTGCTTTATAAAGCAGCAACTTTTTAGCATAGACAGCATAAGACACCCACATACTGATCCCTATCCTCAGGCATTTCATCCAATTTCATTGTAGGATTAACTTCTTTGCCATAAGATTGGCCTATAGCATTTATTTCTTCAATGCGACTGTGAGATTTTTCTCAGCAAAAACAGCAAAACAATGACTTGCTGTGTATTCTCAGGGTATTTTAATGATCCTATCTCCATATCTGTTAAAATTTACAATACAACAGAGCTCTGACTGGCATATGGTTGTCAGCCGAGAGAAAACCGTGCGACTAGGAGGCAGATCAATGTTGACATTGTGGAGGCACCTCTGGAAAGAATTAATCGAGTCTGATCTTTGCACACCCTCTCAGTATGGATTTTCATTAGATGAGGTGCTGTTTCCCCACAGAGAGAGTCCAAGGTGCTCTCCTCAAGGTCAGCTCACTGAAGTTGATGAACGCTATATAGACTGCAGGCTTCTTTGGGCAGAGACCTCGCTCGTCTCAGAGCTGCATTAGCTTGCCCTAGCGAGGCTATGGCATCTGGACAGGGGGCTGCAGTACCTCGCCTAGGTGTGAAAGTTTAAAAGAACCTTTGAATGTATGGGAAATGGCTGTGTGGAGGGAGAAGGATTTGGATTTGAACTTGTGTATGAATTCCTTGGAAATATAAATTCCTCTTTTAATCAGGGGGTAAAGGGAACCATCAAGCCCCTGGTTTAACCTTAGTTCAGGTGCATTAGGTGAACCTGACCTCCAGTAGATCACGAGCTAAGATCTAGGTTGCCTTCATCTCATCAGTTGGCTGACTCACTGTATCATGACTTGTCGCCATTTATTTTGGCCAGAAGCACAGATGATACACGTAAAGACACAGTGCGCCGACAACCCCATTGAAACCAAGCCCTTCATTATTGTTTGTTATAAGTAGCTGTTAGTTGTAATCAGGCTTAATGATAGGTCCACAGTGAAGCACAGAACATTCATATTCCTTAGACAGAACTTAAAACACCCTAATAGGAGAAAGGACAACTTATCATATTTTACATATGTTGTATTTCAAGACAATGCCAGAATAGCCATCATGAGTTTGGGATCTAAGAGGTAATCTTACTAATTAACAAAACTAATGCTATCTAGTAAACAGATTCTGAATTTGTAATAAATAATTAGTCATCACAACAATTTCTTAATGGGCTATTAAGTGACTTAGGGTGGAATTCTCAGCAGCTGACATGTAAGTATCTAAACCAAAAAAACTCTCTTTTACGAATAAATAATGGTATAATTAATATTGAAAAGAACAGCCTGCTTTCGCTGTTTCTTGTGTCTTTAAGAACAGAATAAGCTTATGAAACAGAAACCTATCCAGCATATGCTGATTGCTGCCAGAAACCAATTTTTCAAGAACTGTCATTGAGAGTCATTAATTATCTGCAGGACCCATTTGCTCGGAATCAGTGACAAACTTTGTGAGATTTTGGATGGCTTTAATTAATGCATGAATATGACATGTAATATGCTGCTTCTTCGAACAATTATTGTCCTAGTACAACTCCTGAATTAAAGGATTGTAGGAAAAAATGAAAGTAAATGGGATGCTACAGGCCTCTGAGCAGAATTCACCTGGAGAGGAACATGTGAATTCTCACATGACTCTGCCCCCATCCTACAGTCCAAATCTCATGGCTGGGAAAGCTGCTGTGCCTCCGTACACCTCTTCGCAACACGAAGGCCTACTGAGGAAATGCTGCAGTTGTACAAGGACAACAGATCATTTCTCTGTTAGACAAGTTGATACTAAGATGCAGCACACATTTTTTTAAACTAATGAGACAAGTAGCTTATGATTCCATTTCAAATCTAATCAAGATGCTTGGAGGGTTTTCTTCTTTTTTCCCCCATTTTTAATTCAACACAAGCTGCTTCTTTTTTTTTCTTTCTCTCTTTTTTTTTTTTTTTAAATGTTTTGGCTATGTGCCTACAAACAGATCTCTCAGAGACAATATTATGTTTACAGCTCTGTCCGAATACAGCTACCTGGCCTCCAGATGGGAGATATCTTATTTCTGGCCAGCTCAAGCAGACATAAAGGAATTTGGGTCTCCCATGTCATTGGTTTTAACAGGTGGGGTTTCTTATCTCTCTCAAACAAGGCATATACCGCTGTTCCAAGCAGAATTTGTTCTGTGTTTAATAGGCACAAGCTGCTCTGTAGAACAGACAGCAAACACTGAGCAGCACTTAGCATTTAGAGAGACAGATCAGGAAGGTGTTGGGTTCATCAGTTGTGCTTTTACACGGGCACGGCTATGTTGGTCAGGGAAACATTTGGTTTTTTTAATTCACATAGTTCCTTTGCCTTCACAGTGATGTTAAAAAATGTGTTTGGGTGTTTGCCTTTGATTTCACAAGGACCACACTTTCACTCATAATTTGACTCCAAAGACTAATATTATTCTGCTCCAGTAGGATGTTGGATCCTATTTAACTTTCAGACCTTGTCTTAAGCTGCCACATTTTCATGAATATACTGGCGCCATCTGAATGCTCACGAATAAGGGATAACATGACTATGCATAGCACATGAGTCAAAAACCCAGAGCTTTTGCTTGTGATAATTTTTTTTTGTTATTATTTTTGCACCCTGCCAGCTGTTGATCTTGCTAATGTGTCGCTTAGCAGCCAAGCTTTGTTCTTTCTTGGTTAATGAACTATGCAAGGAATCATGGGCCAGTGGCTGGTTTTAAAGATAATAGTAATGATCCATAAAGAAGGAATGCCCTGGACCACTAGATCTGGAGACCTAGCAGTACTGTTGTCAAAGGTGATGGAGAGAAAAAGGTGAGGGAACAGTCTTGTTTCATCCTTGATGTACTTATGCCTCTTGGACACGTGCTGAAGTTAAATCTTAAGAGTTATTGCACATGCTGTGGGACTGACAAGGATTTGTGGCCTGGTAAAATATACCACTCTTCACCCAGAAAACCTTGTATTCCATTAGAGGTCACCTGTTACACGTGACAGAACATAGCCATGGGCATATGGAGACACTTTTCACACTCTCTTGTATATGATATTCAACTGCAGAGTTTGGCCAACATGACTTCAAGTCCAGGAAAGGTGTGTTAGGTTTGGGAACCACCTTACTCACTAATATCTTGGAGAACAGGCTGTGTGAGCTGCCCTCAGTCCTGCATGTGCCCATTAAGGCGCTTATGGATAGTGAAGATGAGTCTGTACCCTCTGCTGCAGGGAGTGCTTGGGGAGGAGGGATGGCTGGGTTCATGCTGGATGGTGTCTTTTCCTCTGGTAGGGAGCTGCAGCTTTGCAGCAGCCAGCATCTTGCTGCCAGCTGACTGCCTCATTCTCATTCCAGAGCTGAAATCGAGGTTGCTGCCAGCTCACTCCTATTTCAGGGGCTTCAGGAAGAGAAGCTGTTTTCCCCTAAAGCCCCTTCTCAAACACGTTAGCCCTCTGCTTTGTGGAGCCAGCTCTCTCTATCTTCTGTCTCTTGTTTCTTCTCTTGTTGGCTTTGGGATTTCTTGTGGACCCTCCACTCCCCCTTCCAAGCACCTCTTGGTTATTAAAATGCAGCTCAGGATAGTTCACTTTGCCTGGTACATTATCATTCCTCGTTAGATACCCCTCCAGGGCCTGTGATATGCCTGCACTGACTTTATAATTACAAAGTCAATTTCTAAACAGACATTTGCAAATAAGTCAATTTAAATACCGAGATTTGCAAACAATAATTAAGCAGTAGCTTCTTTTTTAATATCTATATATATAATTAATGCCCATGGGCTTTTCATTTTACCTTGCGACTGTGTAGCTTGCAATTGTTTGTTGAGCTAAACCATTCTCAGAAAGCAAAGCAAATCACTGATGGGTTTCAAAGCTGTTTAAGAAAATACCCCACCTACCTCATTCCGCCCCAGCTCCATGAGCCGTTTCTTATGCAGTCCCCAGTCCACCTAGCAGCTATAGAGAAGTAGCATCAGGTGCCTCACGTGAGAGCAGCTGAGCTGGGGAGCTTTTCCTTCAGTATAAGAATGATGGCCTGATCTGCCAAAAACTATCCAAAACCAGAACAGACTGGGGAAGACAGCACTAAAGCAGCTGAGCCATAGAAGTAGTATGGAAGCACAAAGGAGAACGCACTCTGGAGGAGATGAACGTAGTCTACCTGAGGTTTCCTCCAAGGATATGAAGTGACAGGGCTCATGCTGTGAGCAGAGTGTCAAGGGAGGAACCCAGAATGGGTTCAGGAGAAAGAGGAATGTCTCTCCTTTCCGTGGAGACAGGTCTCTCGGTGCTGCGTGTCACCGCACTGCAGTCTTTGTCCATGGTCCAGTCACAGCTCTCCTCCTGCCTGCCCTGCTCCCATCTCCCTAGAGAGAGAGGAGGGTATGGCAGGACTCCCCCACCCCACCCGCCTGCGATCACTAAAGCACTTAACAACAGCATCGTGGGGGCCAGACTTAGACCAAGGGAAGACGAGGCATGAATAGGTGAACCTGGGCACAGAAGGGTGAAACAGAGGGTTGCATTTCTTGTTAGGAGGCTCCTTGATTTCCACCCTGATGGCTCTGCCTTCTTCGGATGCCCTCTGCAGTGGCTGCAGCACTGTCCCTCATGTAAGCCTTGTTATCCCCAAGGCTTTTCCCAGCTCTCTAGAGAAAGCTTACCCATTATTCTGGCTTACTCTTTCCTCCAAACCTCCTCTGTGTCTCTACATGCTTTTTAATCTATCCAATGACCTGATAAGATCTTAACTCCTATCTGGCCCTCATTGATTTCTAGTTTTCCCTTTAGCATGCTGCTGTTGCATCTGTGGACAGAGCTTCCCTCAGCATGCAAAGGCCATGGACTAGAGACCCTGTTGCAGTCACAAGCAACTTGGACTATTCACAGTGTAGCCTGTGCAGGCCCCTCTTCTAAGCCTCTGTAATCTCACAGTACCTGATCCATGTTGCCTTCAGCTTTGTTTTGTCACAGATTGTTTTTCATGTCCTGGCTTTCCTGCCTTTCTTCCAGTCCTCGCAACAGGATACGTTTTTTCTCGATATTCTCTGCAGCCCACTGATCCTGTGCTGTAGCTTCCTTTTTGGCACAGAGGTCACCCTGTGCCCCTTCATGGCAGGTCGACCACTGACTCAGTGGGGTCCTGAATACATGCGTTGTGTTTGGAAGGTGCTTGGAAGGGGGAGTGGAGAGTCTGCAAAAAATCCTAAAGCCAATAAAAGAAGAAAAAAAGGGCAGAGGATAGAGAACATGTGTGTTCAGGTTTGATTCCCATACAAAATCTCCCACTTAGCAAGAGCAGCTGTCTGTGGAGCGAGACTCACTGTGACACCTGACAAACATGCCGGACCTGCAGCTTGCTTCAGCCTTCATGTTGCACATGGCTGTGTTGTACCAAACTCAGAAATTTCTGGGTAATAAACAGGGTTTCAGCTTCTAGTTTTTTCCTTATCAGACACATATGCTATTCATGTTACGTGAGCACATATATGTATTTGGTGTAATCTTATCTCTGATGCAGTCTGTGAGGAGAGACCATAGTCTGGTGATTTGCTGCCCTGTCCTCTCTAAGTTGCCTCAACAAGTAATAGGTGTGTAGTCAGAGCACCACGCTTCTCTGAGGGGTTTTTGGAGAAGAATAAATCTCCACAGGGTCTTGTCTAGAAAACAGTAGGAAAAGGCTGAGTGCAAACTGTCTGCATGTGTGTCATAGTGCATTAAACATAGATTGTTTCCTGGTTTGCATTTGTGCTCGGTAATTTCAAAGGGCTTACTCATTATTTTTGTGTTGGTTCCACATTTTTGAGTATGCTTGTATCTTAGCTCATCAAACTTTAGCCAGCTGGGGCCAAAAATATCCCTGGCATAATCAGTTCGCTCATCCAAGCCCAAAACCTTCATTTCCCAATTCAAACAGACATTCATGATCAGCTTATTTCAAGGGAACATGGTCCTTAGTATCATCTTGGGTGACACTGCTGAAAGCAGCTTCCTTGCACCCTGGCACTCTGCATCCAATTGCTATAAATACGAGCAACAATTACACATCCCTTCTTTTCCCTTTTTATGGGTGTGTGAGGACAATAACTTAAAGCGCTTGCTGCTATTCAGCACAAAAACAAATAAGAAAACAACTCCGGCTGTGATGCATTTCAATGGCATAACTTAGACATGCCACTGTTATATTAAGTTATAAATATCTATCACTTGACAATGCCAGTGCTTTTCAACAGCAAAAGGAGTATTAACAAACAAACAAAAAAAGACAAAAGCCCAAACCCTGAATTGTGGTTGCTATAGCAATTAACAATGGGCGTCCTTCTTCGGGAGCCAGAGATGCTGATGCAGCTAAAACAAATGTTTGTGTATGGCCGTGGTGGGGATGGTGACAGATTAGGGAGTGCTGGCCTTGAGCCTCAGTGTAATCCAATTCTAAATAAATCATAAATCTAAGTGCAGACTAGCAAAATGAAGGGAATACCAATGCGAGGAGGGTGACAGCAAGGTAGTTTCAGTTTCTGTTAAGGACAGAGGTGAGGAGGGAGGAATAGTGGGATGAGAGTAAATATCTGGATGGAGAGGTTTGTGATATGGATGTTTTGGCAAGGGACACTGCCTACAGCCACAATCTCTCCCTGGTCCCTTATGGGATTCTTTCCTCTAGGAGCCATTGTATCCTTTAAGCACCATGGTCCTTTTTGTTTCAGGTCTGAATATAAGCCTTAAAGCTAAAGGAAGGATAAGAGATGTGTTAAAAGAGTTCATAGCTTCTTTTCCATCACTTCATGCAGCCTGTGTAATCCACCACCTTCCACTTTAGTCTACGCTGTTACCAGGATTGTGAGTCCTCTGGGTCCAAGCCCTAACAGAATCATGTTCGACCCACGGGATCTCTTGTCTTACAGTTCAGGGCGGGTATGTACACTCCGTGGTTACCCTTGGGCTAAAGAAAAACCTCTGCCCTGTAGAAAATAAAACCAACAGAAGGCTAGAAGTAATCTGGTGTCTTCTAGCCTCCCCGACACAGGAATTCAGCCTTGATATGCAGTGAAAAATGAAAATGAGGACAGCTCAGTCAACAGCATGTCTCAGAAATTAATGAGCCCCCTTGCCTCCAACACCTGATAATTACATCTTTCAATTAAATGAACTCTCTCCCTGTCCAAGTTCTTATAAATTAACTCGAAGTGATGCATCTTCATGGGCTGCCAAAAATTCCTTATGCCAAAATCTGTGCAAGCTCTTGTGATGATGTAGAGTCTTAGGCCCAGATATTACTAAAGGATGTAGTCCTGGTGTCACAGCAGCCCAACTTCTATGTTACTGGAACTGGGTTCTTCACCTCATCTCCCTGTGAAATGAGGGAGAACAAAAGACCTTAGAAGATCGCAGGCAGTCAGCTGCCAGAATGGGAATGCCATGTTAACTCCTGCCCTTTGCTTGGGCTTCTCACTGCAAAGTATGGGACTCTGACTCAAGTCACAGCTTTTATGTGACTGCTTAGAGAGAGAGCCTTCAGCAAGGTGGTGGATTGAAGGACCACCACCACCATCTCTGGAGAGATCCACACCTTTATAGACAGTTGGTTATAGCAAAAGGCACTTGCTATGGAAAAGAGACACCCATCACTATGCTAAAGCCTATCACCGTACTTGGCAATTACAGTTTGGATACAGAGGTGCATTGAGCTATGTGTCCAATTCCTTTATGAGATCACATGTGCTCAGATAGGAAAGAGAGGAGTTTCTGTCTCCTCCACTCCACTCAGCTGTGTCCTATGAGATTTCTAAGGCTCCCGGTACTACCCTGTTTCGTTGCCTTCAGCCTGGGAAGAAGCCATGCATAAAATGAGGGCTCCTGGTCTAGTTTGGTCTGCTGCACATACAAACCTTAGTCAGCTAGAGAAAACATGCTGAGTGTAGGGAGAGGGGGTGCAGATAGAGATCCCACCCCAGTAGGGTGAACATTACAAAACCAGACAACTGCTCTATTATCTTTCTATTCTCCCCTTCCCTTAAGTAACCAAGTGCAACCAATGCAGCCTAAAGCTGGGGTTTTATAAGCTTGCAATAAATCCAACTAGCTTTTCTAAAGCACAGCAGGCAGCTGATGCAATCACATAATTCAGCCCAAACTCATCGGGCCATGGCTAGGAACACTGAGGATGTATTTTCCTCTTAAACCCACACAGGCATGTATTCCCAATTGCGCAGATGCGCGCCATTTCAATTAAGGCAATTAGCAGTGACCAAGGGCAACTGCAAAGCTCCAATTAAACCAGCACAAAGGCTAACATGATATACAGTGTCATGGAGCAGGTTGGAACATGTATCCCTGACAGCCGCTAGCTGCCAGATTAAAGGGTTTATACACTCTCTGTTGTCCCCTTCCAGACCTCCTACAATCTATTCTCCTTCAATAAGCCCAAATGCTAATCTCCAGTCTTTGTGTCTCCTCATTAATTTACCCCTTGTCAGGGGCCTCAGGGGAAGATGCTAGCTTTTTGCCTGTCTTTCTGTCCCATTTAAAATGTAGCCTGCAGCCACAGTGCCCTATTCCCCTTCATCTCCCTAGGAATAACCTGGGAGTGTGATTTAGGCTTCAGTGACCTTTTCCTAGATGTGACTGGTGCTAGACTGTGCATTTGCTGTTTGCACTGGCAGGCCATGATAGAAAGGAATGGAAAGAGACTGCTGAATAGCAGCAAGGGACGAAACCAGTTCCTTGCTCAGGCACAATGATTTCCTACTGGGATGATTTGGGATAGCCCCTGCTTTGGAAGGATTGTGTGGGGAAGGGGCTCCAGCAGAGAGCCATGGCCATTTTGGGGCAAAAGGATTGTTCTTTATGAAATCTGCTCTAGATTTCTACGCCTGTGAAGGGTGGGGAGCTCCATTGTCTGGATACAGACCTAAGCTATGTGGTTTATACTCTGCTACAAAATACTGAAGAGGATGGTGTGCATGCAACCTGGTCTGGTGCAAGGTGTCCCTGCCCATGGCAGGGGGGTTGGAACTAGATGATCTTTAAGGTCCCTTCCAACCCAAACTATTCTGTGATTCTATGTTGAGCTGGACCAAGGCCAGGCTGGATGAGGCTTGGAGCAACCTGGTCTAGTGGAAGGTGTCCCACTGCCCATGGCAGCGGGGGTGGAAGCAGATGATCTTTAAGGTCCTTTCCAACCCAAACCATGCTATGATTCTATGATTTGTTGCTGAGAGACAGACTGGAGATAGGTTTCTAGCAGTGTTGTCTGAGCTCTGCCCTTGACTTATATTGTGTTCCACTGTCTCAGATTGCCTAGCTAATAGGCAAGAATCTCCCATACACTTCTCAGTGGCTTGACTCATGCATTTGGACTCCACCCCATCCATAAGCAGCTGGCCCTTCTGAAATACTCTAGAGAAGCTGTTGTTTACAGCCTACAAACCACTTCTATTGGGATGTGACATTAACAGGACTTTGCACCAAAGCAAGGGCAGAGATTGGCACAGATTGCCTCTTTCAGACAGAGATTGGAGCAAGATTGTGGAAGGAGGGTGAGCTAATGACAGGGGGACGTGACTGCACCTGGATGTCTCAGCCAGGGGTTCAGATCTAGCAGAGACCGGTAACAGGTTGCAGTGATTAGCCTCTGGCAGTTATTCAGTGGCCTGAGCTAAATGGTCAGGTCAGATCCTGAGAGAGTCTCACTTTGGTTCCTAGTGGACCCCTACTTATATAGCAAAAGCTACTACTACATTTAGTGCTAATTGGTGTCCTCGTTAGCAGTTACTGCTGAAAAGCCACTTGTTGAATAAGCCCAAAGCTTCAACTATTTTCCTTAAAGGTGAGTGCTCCAATTAAGGGTTGACAGGCTGTTGGGGAAAGATGTTTGCTACCTGCTTGGAGGATATGTAGGAATTTCAAGTTTAGAGCCCAGAACCCTTCCACATATTCTCTTAAAAATAACATTCTCTGGTTTGGGTATGGTTGTGAAGAGAGAAAATCAGAGGATGTATTTGATTCAGAAAAACATCTTTAATATGTCTTTCTGTGGCTCTTGCACCTTTTGGCTGTGCTTAGTTTTTCCTTACTGTTTTAGGTTTTCTTGTGTGTTAGCACTGAAGATAAAACCCATGAAATCCCTTTCTTAATTTTTTTTTAGTGTGTCCTAAGTAACACAGACAAAGGGGCTGTCATGAGCTGCTAGAATGGAAATTAATTTTAAACGCATCATCATTTATCACTTTTATAGTAAAAAAATGAGCAACTGCTGAGATTAGAGCAATCGTGATAGAAACTTCATGCGCAAAAATTATCAGAAGGTATTTTCAAAAGGGTAATGACATCGAAGTGCTCAAAGAAATTCCAGGCAAAAACCCGCAAGTACCCTGCTGCAAGTACACTGCACCGGAGTGTTTGCTTGTGGTGTGGGATTTGCCGTTCTCAGTCTGAACCACCCAAAATTCAGACATTGACAGTATGGTGGTTGTCTGACCTCCATTTTAGTCAACTGAGAGAGACAGGTAGGTTTAGCAACTCTCCATACCAGTGTGGTGTCTGAGATAGATGGAATGGGTAGTGCCTCCCATGAGAGCTGGAAAGCTTGGTCCTGCAGAAATGCTTTGATACTACAACAGCATCAGTAATGGTAATAATAATATTGTTGACAAAAGCAGCCGTCCCTGGCTGAAATGGGGATCAGTGCGAGAGCAACACAGGTCCAACCTAACAAGTGTTGAAAGCCATACCAGGGGCTCCAGCTGGGGACGGTTTGAACAACGTAGCCATGAACTGGGAAGAGCAAATACCCACCAACATATGTGCATGGGCTGCAGGGATCAGGAGCAGCCCATGGGTCACTTTGTTCTGCGGCAAGTGGCCACCTGCAGAGATGATGCTGTGAGTTGGGGATGCTTTATTTCTGACTGAGCCAGGAGCCTCATTTCACACATCTGATCTAGACTGCCACTCCAGAGGAGCTCATTAAATTGAACACAGCAGATCTTCTTCCTTTACTTACTTGCTTACTTTTTTCCCCCTGTGTGGAATGAGTTAAAGGCCCCTCATTCCTCAGCCATTCTTTCTATTAGAATCTTACCTCATTCCAGTCCTCCCCCTCCTCTCACACACTCCTCCTTTCCTCACACACATCTACTTGCTCCCTCCAGGAAGCCAGCTAATTATTTCCTGAATGCCCCCAGTGTTATTTTGCCTTGAGAACCTCTCCTGCTGGGACTTCTCACACGCTTATGATTCTCTGTGTGACAAAAGGTTTCTCAGTTTAGCTTTGAATGGGTATTTCTTTAATTTCTACATTTAGTCCTTTTGCCTCATCATCTGCTCTTGGGCTGAGAATAGAAACTTCACTTGACATTATCTAAACTATTATCAATTAAATCCCTTCTTAACTGTCCTTTTTTTTCCCTAAGCTGTGTATGTTTTTCTGTTTTTCCTCTCCTCCTTCATTCCTGCATACCTTTCACTTGTAGATAAAGGCCTTTGACATTCTGCATTCATTTTCCAAACCCAACACACCTTTTTTTGATGTTGGGGTTTTTAGTTGTTTAACACCACTGCGGTGATCAGACAAGAACACAGGATTCAAGTTTATTTCACACGTGCAAGTGTGTGCACCCTCTTTGAACTTGTGCAGACATCGGTGTATTTGTTGTGTGCAATAGAGGTTCTCCAGCTGGGTATGGAGATGGTACTGTTGCTGAATCAGCAGCAGAGTAGCGTTGGCCAACAGATGTGTCTGGATCTCATGGCTTTATGTGACCCCTAAACACACGGAGTGTACAATCTGCAAAGAGGCAAACAAACCGTATAGCCGTGCTCCTTTGTACAGCAAAACCAGAGCAGGGACATCTTCAAGGCCATTGTGCTGGAGCAGTTTTGAACCCAGACTCATGAATGATAACTCATTACCCAAATATTTTCAGATGGTGTTTCACATATTCCCTGGGATGCAGTGGTTGCATCTAGAGGGTATGTGAAGATGACAAAGAAGAGCAAAGGTATCTCCAGTATGCTTCCATTCACTACCCAACTCCACTGCACTAACATCAAGAATACTCCTCTCTATAGACAGCACAAAATAAGGAGGATGTAATCCTCTGAGTAAGACTGAATATGATCCACTGTAGGGACTGTAGTGGTGGACCCTCAGACTGGTCATCATGCACGCAGGCATAGGCCAGCCAGTCATGGCAGCTATAGCTCCAGCATAACACCTCACAGCTTACAGTGAAAACATTCAGCTCACAGGAGAGAGCTGGTGTGGGTGGAGCAATGCCAGAGGTAATGCTGAGCAGGTGGTTAAGGTCATAAATGCCTCTAGCAAGGTGTCTCTAAGGGGAAAATGTTGGGGGTGAAACAGTGACACAAACACATTGAAACTAGGATTTATTAATTCTTATGGAACAACTTGTCTCTTCTTTTGACTTTATTAAGATCACACACAGAGACTCCACCCCTCCAGAGCAGAAGTCATGCAGAAGTCCTGTGATTACAAGACATGCAGGTCACATCCTTTTGACCCACGCATACTTGTCACAACTGGAGGCATGCCAAGTGAAAAGCATAAGCTACTGAGACTTAACCTAATCATAATAATTCTGCAACAGTTCATAAACTATTAAACAAACAGAACAGGATTAAAAAGGAATTTATGTCTTGGCACATTTTTTTTAATATGAATCACCCCCAGCTTTGCAGAACCAAAGGACTGGAGAAAATGCAGGTAAGCAGCTGAAATCCAAAGTTCATCTTTTGGAGATGGCATAAGAAAAAACAGTAATTGGTTGCTGTTTCACCTCTTTTCTTTGTTGGATCAGCTGTTCATTCGAGGCCTGTGGCCATGTCATAACCACTTTTATTGAGCTGTTTCAAAACCAAGTCCCAATGAACCTTTTCGTCATTCAAGCAATGAAGGAGACTGCCTCCCAGCTCTGCAAAGGCTGCTCAACCTAGCCTCAGAGCACCCTGAAATCTATCAGTGTTAATTAGGGCCCACTTAAAGGCTCCCAGGCTGCTGTTATTGGTTTGAAATGCAGAGTGGCATGTGAAAGCCCTTATGCTTGGCTCCTGACAGGAGCAAAAGCAAACAACAGGCCCTGCTGTGACCTCCATTTACGAGACTCGTTTACTGCACTGAAGGCATCAACTTCTTGGAAATCAAATGGACAAATTAGTTTTGAACCCCCACTGGTTAAGATGGACTGCTCACTGGGACAGTGCTCTTGCCTGGCTGGTTAAATGTTTCTTAATCTTTGTGTCTGTGGAGTTTCTTCAGGGAGGTTGGGTAGATGAGTTCACTGCCAGGAAGAGATCTGGGAGCAGGGAGGTAGTACACAGCAGGTAAGTCTCCAGCTGCCTCTGCTCTCTGGCACCAGGTGGATACCTGCTGTCATGTATCACTGTTTTTAACCAGTATTAGCTGTTTGCTTTAAGTAAAGACAGAATTCTGTTCTCTGATCAATTATTTCACTGCCTTTTTCACCATGATATGAGAGCTCTGTCCAGTGATGCTTTAAATTATGTCCCCCATATCTCTTCCCATTATTCATGCTTATCTCCATAAAGACAGCTTTGTTGCACTCTTTGGGGGAAGAAGGGGTCTCTAATTCATCCCTGTTATTGGCTCCATAGGACTCCAAGACCATCTGCCTATTTTCAGTCAAGTCTACCCAAATTCCCTGCCTAGTGGGCATGAAGCCACTCGAGGATCTTTTCCTCCCAAAGTTCAGGCCAGCCATAATTGCTCCCCATGTAGGCCAGCTATTGGAAAATGCGGGTAGAGAATTGGGAGCCTCAGCAAAAAAAAAAAAAAAGAAGAGACAGCATTTTGCCCAGGAATAATAACATGTTTAATTTGTCACCCATGGGATCTTTTAGTCCTTATGGCAGAAATACCAGAGAAATACTTCCTCTTCCCTGTCTGCCTTACTGCCATCCGTTCTTTTCTCTACGTTTCTCTCTTAATCTTCCTGAAACTCAAATGCCTATCTCATTATGAGATATTTATATTTTCCATTCCACTGGCATATGGTTCTGTAAGCCTTCTCAAGTCTTTCAAGGGGAAACTGAATTTATTGAATGCTTCTTTTCCCTTGCTGGTCTGAGTATGAGTTCCAGCATTGGAGGCTAGGGAGTACTGACTGTCCTTGAGCACCTCTCTCCTGTCTCTTGGGGACCCACAATTCACTCAGGGAAGTGCCAATGGGGAGAAGCAGTGAAGACATTAAATCATGTAGTGCAGCTCAGCCTTTCCCTTGCTTACCAGCAAGCAGGGAGGCTGGTGGCTGTACAACCCTTTGTCTGCTTGAGAAATAAGTGAGCATTTACTGTTAGTAAATGTAGCCAAACATAGCAATACCAGACCTGGAAGGGAATATGGAAAGAAACTGTGTCAAGAAGAGCCAAGAGCTGAAAGATAAGCAGAAAAGAAAGGTTTTACTCATTGATACCTCATGTTTGAGGTATTACTTGTCTTTAATTCCCTCAGCTTTCATAAAACAGCAGAGCGCTGCTACATCCAGAGTTGCGCTGAGGCTGTGCAGCAATGTCACTCTCAGTTTGTGGCTGAGAGCTGAGGGAACCTCACCCAGACTGTGGTGTAAATGTGTGTAATGCACCAAATCTATTAGAAAACCAGGCTGCTCAGTTGCCTTTTGGTGAGCTCCACAAAGCTGGGAGCAGACCTGTGAAGTAGCAGAGCTGGAGGGTGGCTGTTCAGATCATGACCTTCTGGCTCACTCCAGGATGGTCAAGCAGCCCATGTGTGGCCTGGCTGAAGGGGCTGCAAGCTGTGAGGCTCATGAGCTCTCTCTGTCCTCCCAGGATTTGACATGGATGGTGGCAGTGACATCATCTAGTCATGGTCACAGCTAGGACTCCCTGTATCAGTTTAGGATCCTGCTGTGTAGGCTATTATAGAAAGACTGAAAAAACCCTGTTTAAATATGGTGAAGGTTCATTTTTATTATGTTCATTGTTTTCTCTAACTCTTTTGTTTTGGAGAGATCTGAAATCCTTATCTGTTGATATGGATAAGGAAGGGTTAGGTGAGTACTACTTTATTTTGTTTGTTTGTGTTAATATTTATTTAGTGAGTGGAAAAGTAGTGTTACTAATTTTCTTTTATATTTGAAAACATCTCTTTATCAGATAGCAGTGTGTCACATAACAGGGAGAGCCCAGACCTTGGATGTATTACTAAGTAGACAAGACAGGTTCATGATAGCATCTTGCAGACAAGGAACAGAGGGGCTGAAGATCAAAACCCACATGTCCCTGTAATGTTCTGCAGGACCTACATACCTAAATAAAAAACAGACCCTCTGCGTATGTGGGTGAAAACAAGAAGGAGAGGATATGGCAGTGATAGGAAACGAAAGCAGATGATGACCATGATGAACAGCTGCCACAACCACCCAATGGTTCTTCCTCTGGTTTACAGTGTGGGAAATGGATGTCCTTTGCCTACCAGAGAGGCATGAAACAGGCAGCATTATTGCAAGTTGCTTTTGTGCTGGGTTCAGTCAGGAAAGAACTCTCTTTACCATAGCTGCAGTGAAGCTGTGTTCCTGGATGCAGAGAGCAGCACTGATAAGTTTTCAGCTGGCGCTGGGCAACGTCTGTACCAGTTTCAAGGTCTTTCTCTGCTTCTGATCCTGCAGCTGCGTTCCCAGCTCTCGCTGTCTCGCTACAGGCAGTGCTGGGACACACAGTTGAGGCACCTGACCCCAACTGACCAAAGAAGTATTTCATGCCATAGTACGTCATGCTTGGGGCAGAGGTGAGGAGGGGGTCTGGGAGCCATTACTCTCTCCCTTACCCTCTCTCGTTCAGTCCCGTACACTTGCTGACACTCTCCCTGACTCCTGCATTAGCTGCTTTGCTGACTCCTGTGCTGGCTCGTTCATGAGGGGGTTGGTGGGTTTGTTTAGTTCTCCCGGTTGTGCTATCACTGATAGGGTTTGCTCGGAATCTGCTGCAATAGCTCTTGGGCTCTGGCCCTTCGGCTGCGGCTCTCGGCCTGTGATTGCTCTTGAGCTCTTTGGGTCTGACTCTCACTTCTCAGCACCTGGTTGTGCATTGGTCAGTGGGTGGTGAGAAATTGTATAATTTTGTATCATATTGTATAATATGTTTTATTTTCTCTTATTTTAATTATTTATTAGTAGTAGTGTTTGTATGTATTAATGTAGATTTAATTAGTAAATAGTTCTTATCTCAATTTTATGAGCTTCCTTATTTCTTTTTCCTCTGATTCTTCCCCTCCATTGGAGGAGGGGAGGGGGGATTTGGGAGAGCAGCTTCATGCTATTTGGCTAACCAGAGTTAAACCACGATGACTCTTCCAGTGAATCCCCACCCTCAGGGGCAAGGACATTTTTCTGGTGCATGAGAAAGTGTTGTCTTTCACAGGCTGGACAGTCCACAGCCAGTGCTGTAGCTAATTAATTTGGGGAATATTCTCAAACCTTAATGATCTTTGGATTCAGATCTCTAAATATGAGCACTGTTCCTGCCCCTTTTCCTCTTTATCCCTGGAGGGACCTTCTCCTTCAGGTAGAACAGTAATCTCCTGCTGCATACACGACCAGGTGAGCAAGAAGCCCATGATGGACCTTTACTTCTTGACTTGCTGGCTGGGGATGCTCTGAGAAAGAGCAGTGTTGGCACCAGGAGGAGACTTCATAGCCAAGCCGCATTCAGATAAGTGATGTGAAGAAGACGAGGTCACTATCAGACTGAGTGTAGACCCCCTGAGGAGCACTCTGAAGTCCTGTTTTTCAGCTGTTGGCAGAAGCAAACTGGAAGGTGGGAATGTTATTTCTAAGGTTGTACACAGGGCAAAGCTCAGGTTTTGGAGAAGACTATTGCCACTGAGAATCGCAGCAAGAAAGCTGATGAGATTAATTGATTTCATAGCTGTGAATAATATCTCTGTAAATACTGCCAGATGCTTCCCATAAACCCTACTGACATGACAGCAAGGTTAGGGGATCCAGGTTGCCCGATCACTTCTGTTCCCAGCCTAAGGCTAGAGGCTAAACCAAATTTTGGGATGTCCCATGCCCTTCCAGCCCCTCTCTCAGTGCACAAGCAGTATCATCATGGTTGTATGCATGCAGTAGGGTTCATACAGTGAGCTCTGTTGGGCGCACACAATGAATTATGACATAGACCCCAAAGTGCCTCTCACAATGTGTCCCCTCCTACATCAAGACCTGGCCTAAGCCAGGAGGGAGCATGAGGGAAGCAGATGGCAGCCTGGCAGAGTAATTAAAGCTCTAAATATCCGTTCTAATGAATGGCCCACCCAGCAGATTAAATATTGCAATATTCAGTCCTATTCTATGCTGTCAGTAATTTCATTCTTATTTACGACACTGGGGAAATGCCGTGCTCTTCCCTTTGCTGCACGCTGTTGGTGCAGGCTGAATTACAAGCTGGGATGGAAAAATGACCTGTGCATTTTGTCTGTCACCCAGAGTAGAATTCACTGCATACCACAGCTTAGGTAAACCACCTTGCAGGAGGATCCAGTGAAGGAAATGGGCAACGGCTGAGCTTCTAACTCATGAAGGTATATGTGTGCCTGATGAAGATGTAGGCCAGAAAACAGGTGCAATTTTATTCACTTTTCTCTGCTTTTACACCTCTCCTGTTCCCCTCTTCCCTTTCGCCCCGTTTCAGCATCTCCATCTAGCCCTTTCTCTGTGACAGCTGATTTGGAAGTGCAAAATCAAAACCTTTCTGTTGTGTCCCACTTCCCTCTCATTCCTTTGCTTTTTATTGGGATACCAGCAGAGGAGCTGATCTGGATTTCCTCTGTTAACAGGACTCCTGTCAGTATATTTCATATAGTGAAACAGGCAGGCTTAACAAGCACAAGAGGAGCTGGGTGAGTGCTGGTGCCAAACCCTACTACATTCATCACCCATACGCTGGGGGCTAAGCTGGAGTTGCGGTGCTTTCTCTGCCTCACTTTTACTTCTCCCAAGACTTCCCAGCTGTGGGGCTGACAACTATCTTTTCCCAGTCCCTTGCAGGATGCTGGAGAGATGAACATGTTGCAGTCATCAGGAGGTGAGCAAGTCCACCCTGTGCTCTGCTTCTTTTGAGCTTAGGTTAAGGAAGTCAGTTAAGGGATGGGGAGGCTCAGGAAGGTGCTGGTAGAGCAGGACATACTCCCATGAAGATCTTCTGCAGAAGAGGGGCACATTTTTCTGAACAGGGTCCTGGTGTTTGTAGGATAAGTGTTTGTGGTGTTTGTTCTGAAGACACAAGAACCACTGAGTCCTGTTTTTTTGGAGACTGGCTTTGGTGTCTAATAAGGCAGAAGCTCCAACTGAAGCTTTTGGGACTTTTAACAGGGTGCTGCTGCTGAGGAATCTCTGAGCAAGGTTCAACATGCTTCAAAGGTATCGCTGAGCCTGAAATCTGGGAGGAAACCTTACCTTAGGGCATCTTTCTGGCAGAACTCATGGTCTGAAAGCAGAGGTCTCTGTGACTTGAGTGAAAAATAGAGCCAGGATTTTCATCCAGGATTTCCTAGAGAGAAATATGTGCTGTGCTCCTTGGAGTTCGTAGAGAGGGAGTGCAGCCAGTCCAGAATGTCCTGGATTTCCTGCACATGCAGAGGGATGAGCACATCAACCCAGGTCTCATTTACCTTTACTGGCTGGGAGGGTCCAGTGAGCTCACTGGGGTTTCTGCCTGACCTCCAGATCCATGGGGGCTACAACATCTCTTCCACTGAGTAAAAAAAATTGGAGAAGAGGCCACGTAGTGACATCCTTCCCTGGAGATTATTTATAGAATGGACCAACCTTCCCAACCAAATGTTTGTCAAATCCGATGTCTTTCTTTGAAAACTCCAGGTGCCAACAAAAGCATCAGGAGTTTTTTGGCTGGGAGTAAGCACAGAATGCATAGATGGTTGTTTTGAGGCCAGCTGTGCTGTTTTTCCATTCATTCATAGCTACTGTGAACAGTGAGACCAGTTGGAGAATACAGAGGAACCAGTGCCTGGGTTGGTTCCCTGCACCTCAGCTGCATGTTTACGGAAAGCTCAGGAAAGTTTCCATGCGGTGGTTATTTATATTTGCCACCCCTGGGTTCTGAACTTTTGTGTGTGTTGGTAATAATATCCCATTACTAAACTGTAATTTATGTGTGCATCATTTGCATTATTGAACAGCTGTTAGCCTCTCTAAACTGCTTGCCTGCCATATTGCATAGATAATAATATCTAATCCATATTAATTATAAATACACAAATCGTCTCCTAAATAAGGCAAAGTTTTGTGAGCAACACAAACCAATGGGTGCCAAGAAACGTTAGTGTTACGCCTGACACCTCTTCCTCGAGCTGTCATGTCACGAATAAAGAAGAGCCCACAGCACAAGTTAAGGATGGCATCTGAGCTTTAATAGCCTGCAGCCACTGCCATAAACCCTCCGGCTATGATTTCATCACATCTCACAAGCTAAACTGCACTGGGTCAATAAGAAACCTCTACGGAGAAATTGCTGCAGGAAATGGGACTGCAATTATTATTCACTACCCGGTGTCTGGCGGCAGCGGATCTATGCTGGACTAACCCCACCTTGTGGTGTCGGTGGGGTCTGGCTGACCTGTTTTGAAAGAAAACACTGATTTCCACCCGGTTTGGATTGGAAGCCCCCTAAAGCTTTGCCTGCTGGAGGTGGAAGTCTAAAACGAGCCCTTGCAGTTGGCTCTCTTTCCTGTGTTGGCTCTCAGAAAAAGCCTGTGGATGGCCCTGCTTTGATGAGCCAGGCTGAAAATTTCCGGTACGAACCATGCCATCCACTGTCTATCCCTGTGCAGTCATTCATTCTCCTCCCATTATTGAGGAATTAGGTGTTGCTCCTATTATTTTCCATTTTGACTACTTACTGTCTTCTCCCCAGTTTCTCCCCCACAACTGCATATGAGCACATTTTTTCTTTCCTCCACTCTGTGCTATAGTGCCAGATAATATAGCTGTCAAAAAGGTCCCATGTTTCTTCCCAGAGGTGGCTGCATTTCCATGTGGTGGCTGAAAACTTTCCAGGGCAGTTGCTACTCCTTTTGGATAGGGTATGAACAGGACAGCATCTAAAAAGCAACATAAATGGCAAAATTCTCAGCTTTTTTCTTCAGTTACAGAGATAATATAAGGACTCTATACTTCTTCCCCTCCAGGCATATTAGTATAAATGACAATGAGATCTTATCTGCGGGTAACCCAGTATACTTGTAAAGTAGCCAGCACAAATGGGGCTCTGATTGGAAAAACAACTTCATCACAATAATACTTAAGCTGGGGATAGCAATTTTTGTTTTCATGATGGCTAAAAATGACCATGTTTGCCCTTCCCCCTGCAAATTATGATGTCTTTTTCTTAACAGCATTGATTTCCTTTAACATTTCAACCAAAAAAAAAAAAAAAAAGAAAGAGCGATTTCTGGAGAACCAAGCCACTGAAAGACCCTAATTGTTTGCAATACAGATGATCACAGGAGTCAGGGAACATTCTTACAGATTTCATTTCATTATAGATGCCCATTCTTACAGATTTCAAGAGGCAGATTACCAAGCGGAAAGAAACCATCAAGGATACTTAGAAAATGTTTAAGATCTAGACAGTTCAGCCAAGATTTGTACCAAAAAACCCCAAATCCATGGTTGCTCTGTAGGTATAATTATTAGCAGTGTAATGCAACCTCAGTTTCTTAAAAAATCATGAGGAGAGGGTTAATAATTGCAGAATGTCTCAGACTCTAATGCAGACGCTGGTAAGAATCATGTTTTAAACTACTCTTATGAAAATTTTTAGTCAATAAATTGTGACTGTTCTCTCACACCAGGCACACATGTTCAAGGTACAATTCATTTGGCAATGATATATAACAGAGAGAGGTGGTATCTATGCCTCTAAGGCTCCATCCTGAAATCAGATCCATGACTGCTCTTTGCCGCTTCTTTCCTCCCCCTCATTCCAAAAGCACCTACATGAAAGCTCAGCAGAGCCTTCCCTGCTGTTCCTGCTCAGCCGAAATGCCTCTGCCTGTGAGCCTGAAGCCTGGGTTAGGGCTTTGGAGGGGAGCGCAGCAGCAATGCTGCAGGGTGTTGAAGTAGGTCTGCAGGTAAGCTGTGGGGCAGAATACAGCTTAATTAGCTGAGGGGGAAATACATAGCTGAGGCTTTGAAAATTAGGTAGGGAACAATCTTACCTTGGAAAAAAAGAGAAGTAAAAAAGGGCTAGGAATATTCTGGTGCTGGTTCCGATGTTGCACGTGCAATAATCAACCTTTGTGCGCAGGAGACACCTCCTCTAAAAGGCTCTTCAGATTGCCCCTGCTTCTCAGAGGTGTGTGCAGGACTAGACAGAAAGTGCAAAAAAAGGAGACAGGTTTGGTGCTGTACTCTTCTCCTTAAAAAGGAGCTTAACTCCTGTCTGCCTTGTCTGGGGGCCAGTAGAGGGAGACAAGCCTCTGAGCTTAATTCAGGCGTGTTTTCTCCTCTCCAACAAGTTCTCATGTTCTTTTTATTTTTTTGTTCCCCTGCATTATTATTATTTGGGTTGAAATATTGTTTTTATGAAAAATAGCTATAAATGACCCTCAAGTTGCAGTTACAGAGAAGATTAGATTAAAAATGCTGCAGGGAGATTTGGGTGAGTGAACACATGGCAACAATCCTCCTGTGGCAGTAATACAAAGAGCAAATTGGCCCAGGTAGGGGCTCTGAGTGCTGCAGAGTATGTGTTTTTCTGTATGAGAAAGCCTCTTCATCACTGCTGGCATCCCTGCACATATATAGGCTTACCAGAAATCTGGGTTTGATGGCAGATGTGCAGGCATCAAGTTTCTCAGGATCTGGAGTAAAACTGCATATTGGATCCGTGGAACACCAGTTTTTCCTGGCTCACAGCAGCTACAGCATAGTTGGAGCAAGAATGGGATGCTGTGAAGGGGAATATTCCAGCAATAAAATTGCCTGAAGCTGGGCAATAACTACAAGTCTGGGGAAAACCCTGGGGAGGGATGGGGTGCCCTGGCCCAGTTTCAGTCCAAAGCTGTGTGGGGTTTTTTCTTACCTTTTTTGTGCTCCTAAAGAAGTGGGGGCGTGTATGGAGGAGACAAAGGCACAATGTTGTGTACACGGGTGTTGCATGGCTTTTGCAGCGTGCCATGCGGAATTGAGGGACTTGTCTGCAAGGACAGTCAGTGCTAAAAGCAGCGCATGGCATGCATGTAGGCTGGAACAGGGACCTGCAAAGAGAAGGTGCTTTGCAGCATGACCAAGTGCTCTCTGCATGTGGAAGGGGTGCAGAGATGGTTGTTAGTGCCCAGCATGCCCAAAAGGGCCTTCTCAGAGTGTTGGTCAGGGTGGCTGCAAGCCTGTGAGTGGGATGTGCATCTCTGCATGTCCATGCACACATCATCCTCCTGTATCTCCACATGGAACTCTTTCAGATCGTGTGACGTGGCATGCACAAGCAGTGGTATGTGTGTGTGTGCATGTGAAGCCCCTTTGAGCTTCTGTTTACTTGTGTGAGCTGGGGAGTAGCAGCTTTCAGGTTGGGTATCACACATGGATTTTCACTGTGTTGCCTCCAAGTCCTCAGCAGAAATTTGAGCAGATAAGGCTGGGTAGCAGTTGGGAGTCCAGCACAACCAGGGACAACAAAGGATGAAAGGAACCAAGCAAATGAACAAGCTTTTTGAAGTCCTTGCAGAAACAGCCCTTCACTGTATTTAGTGAACCTCACGACTCCATCAGAACAAAACTGTCGTCACTGGAGGGAAAAGAGGAGAAGTTGCCCTGAATGAAAATAATTCAGAGAACAGCACAGAGGAAGAGTGAGTAGGAATGCAGGTTGGAAAGAACAACAGTTTAAAGGATCTGTGCCTGTCATCCAGTAAAATCAGCCCACGTTTTCTCACCTCCTTCTCGGGGTGCTGGATCTGTCCCAGTGGATGCGCGCTGGACCAGCTGTGCGCAGAACAGCTGGCTGGGGGGGCCATGCCTTAGCCGTGTGCCACTGTAGTGACAGGCTGCAGGGTCAGACTGTCCTGCAGCTTAGTGAGGTTTGGTGTATCTTTGGCCGCTGAGGATGCTGCCTTTACCATGCCATTTTTGGAAGGGGAGTGAGAAGAGAGGGGGGTGCTTGGGAGATCCTGCCAGGAATATGCCTCAGCGATAAGCAGGACGACAACATCCAGCACTGGTTTGGCTGCTTGTGAGGGTGCAAACTGATGAGATGAACCTGGGAAAATGCCTACTTCATCTTTATCTCCTCTTCAGGGGTGTTTGCATGGCAGCCTGAGGGCTTCTGCTACCTGTGAACGTTGTACTATCAATTACCCTAATTAGAGGTTGGCACCTGCCTGACACCAGGTATTTTTCATTAATTTTTAACCTTTTTCATGCCAGGCCCCACAGCCAATACTCACAGAATCTTCCCTCTAAAACACAGCACAACAGAAAAAAAGAAAAAAAAAGAGGAAAAAGCAAGCAAGGTTAATGCCAGTTTGATTGGTGGCTGGCAGCAGAGTCTGAAGGTTGTTCTCCGTCAGTGCATACACAGTGAGGACCTGTGTTTGCACGAGCGGTATTAAGTACCAAGGAGGTGGTCAGGCCCTCACCTTGCGGATTTAATCACTCCATGCCCGAGTGCCACACAGGGCCTTGGCAGCCAGTTTTCCCTCCTTCCACACGCAGCATCTCACCTGCTTAATATCACTTTCAGCATGATGTGCAGTACGAGCTAGAAGGCACACGGGTAAGCAGGTAACCATAAGCTTAGATTTGTTTTCCATAGGCATGTAGACAGCCAGCTTCAATCATGCCAGTGTTTGCTGAGAGTTAAAATAAAAGGGGCAGCAACACTGTCAGGGGAAGCTCATTTCGAAATGGCTAATAATGACAATAAGACTTTCAATTTATCTATAATCTTTTCGTTAGTAGTTATCGTAGTATCCTGCCACCTCCCACACATTAATGGGCTTATCCGTACAAGCCCAGTATGAACAGGAAGGATTATCATCCCTCCTGACAGATGGGGAGGGAAGGCTCAGGGAAGGTAAGATCACACATTGCAACCACAGTCAGGCAGGAAGGGAAGACCCAGGAGCCCTGACTCAACAGCATGACTTAGAGTTTCTCAATGCTTTACAGGTCAAAGACTGCTTATTCAAAGCACAACAGCTTTTCTGCCTTCTCCTCAGCTGCAAACAGGAGTAAAAAAATGTCCCCGTGATAAGCTTATATACATGCACAGCGAGTATGTGTTTGTGTTTAGGCGGATGTGTTTGTGAGCGTGTTGCTTGTGTGTGTATGCATTTGGAGAGGCTGATGAAGATTACTCCAGAGCATTAGGTTGTTTTCTCTGCTCTAGATTGTAATCATATTTTCCGCAGTTTCGGAGGCTCCCGACTGTTTATCGTGACCCTCCTGGGGGTTGTGACGTACCGGCTGAGAAAACTGATCCGATCAGTGCATTGCACAGGGAAGCGATGTGTAGCTGTTCCTAAAGACCATGGCTGAGTGGGCTGCTTTGGGGTAGAAATCAGGAGGCATTTTTTAACACTTTCTTGAGATATTTCAGGCCTCTGATATGTTGGCCACATATGGTGCAGAGCAAAGTCTAAGCTTAAGCCCTAGCATCTTGGGGAGCTGTTTGCTGTTTGCCATGCTGCTGTTGTCTTGAGTACGTATGATGCAGCCCTGGAAAGACATATAGACCTCTGAAAATATCAGTTCAGGAAGAGGTTTTCCACAGAAGCTATAAAACATTCATAACACCTCCATTGTGCTGTAAATCCTTAGCAGGAGTTGATAACAGTGCATGAATTTTTAATGTAACATTTATAAATGGTTATTAAAACTATCCTTAAAGTAAAGTGTCAGTTTATTTTTAATTAACTGTTGGCTATTTAAGCTCCCGATGGCCCCAGGGCAGATCAACAGTCTAACAAGTTAATATTCCAGATTAACCCTTCAGTTACTGCCTCTTTGCATGAGGAGGATGAAGATGCATACACAGGATCAACAACAAGTGGCTGTTTCTCACTCATTGAAGAGAAATGTCATAATTTCATGGAATGGGCTTTCTTAATGCTTAGTTTAAGAAGTTTTAGAAGCTCTGGAGGATTTATTTCCTGAATATGAACAGATACAGATAGCAGAACTGGGTGATTATTCT
>NW_010273054.1:0-37648 GCF_000690775.1 Eurypyga helias | reverse complement strand
TGGGGGGGTGGTGGTGGGGAAGAAAAGTACTTGCATGGCACCGAAGAGAAGAAACTTGTGTTGAAGTCAATGAGCTTGGGTCAAACATTTGAAAATGCACCAATTGCACTGTCAGGCAGCTCTCATATGAAGTGCAGCAAGACTGTGTGATTTGTGAATACAGGTTCAGTTGCAAATGTTGCAGTAGACCGTGCAATTTAAAACTTGGCGTCAGGAAGCCTGTAAGTGTTTATGCAGCGAAAAGTAAGCTGTTTGGTAGGCTTCATCCTCAATGAGCAGTGTGGAAAGTAGGAGGAGGAAATTGATGTCAATTTTTAATTAATTCACATTGTATTTTGTTTTAACTGACCATTTTCTAAGGTTTCAAATTAAATTATTCTTCAGCATGCGACATACATTTTGTGTTTGTTGTTGTCACTGAAATTAGTCACAGGGTGACAGATTTTACAGATATTATGTTTTCTGTAATTGTTGATATTATCTGTGAGAAGGCTCCTGTGGTTATTCTTTGAAATTGAAGGTCAAGCCAATGCATCCCCACAAAGCAGTTTGGTTTCAGTGTTATTAACATCCAAAAAAAGTTCAGTTCTTAGTATTTTTGTCCCTTAAATGACAGTTTTTAGCCCGAGTCTGCCACATGGAGACATCTGTCGTGGTAACAAGAGCTGGCACCAGAGGAGGTGCAGTTTGGGTTATTATGCTCAGAATAGTGAAGTCCCCATGCATTTCTTGTCTTCCTTTTTCTGCCCAGCTGAGCTATACTCAGGGCTCTTCAGGGCAAAGAGCCAAAGTCTTTCTCTAGATGGGAATTCATGAAGCTGAACTTTGCATTGCTAGTGTCCCTGGAGTTGCCAGCGAAAGGTCGGTGCTTCCAGACAGCGCTTCAGAGCTTGTTTCTCTCGGATTTATCAAGAACTGCACCTGGGTGACACCAGGGTTAGGTCCCAAAAGCCAGAGAGCGTGGATATCCCATGCTTTGGCTCCATTTCGAGTGCGGTGAAGCTGTGGTCTCCATCCCCCCTGGTTTCTTTGTGAAGCTCATTCTCCTCCTCATTATTGTTGTTTTTGTCTTCACCATCGATCATACCAACTAATCCCTGCATGTGCCCTATCATGCCTGTTGATCAAAGGCTACGTCTCCCTGGGCAAATAATTGTTATTTAAAGTTGTATTTCGTTTTCCTTTCCAGATGCTTTTTTCCTCTCCTTTCCCAACTGATCAGCCTATGCATTGGGAAAGCATGAGCATCAGATCTTTGGAGCATGCAAAGCAACAAGGCATCAAGGCAGCAGAGTGACACAATCTGCAATATCCTTCGGTAAATGCCGTTCAATGCAGCAGAGCTTCTTAGCGATTAAAGGAGTCTTGGAAATGTCATTGCCCTGACCAAATGAGATAATTTGTATCTTCTGTCACTGGAATCAAATCCTCTTTTTTTTTTGTAATTAACTTGCGACTGTGGGAAGGTGGGAACAAGGATGGGGGTTGGGAAGGGAATTTCATGGGTAATCCAGCTGCAGTATGGAAATGATGGTTGGGTAATTGTGCTCTCTAAATGAACTTGACTCGATGGTTGGTGTCAGGTTTTGTTAAGTGCCCTGGGCCAATGGAGACTAATTAGGAATGCATTAAATATTAAAGTTCTCTGACACTGGGGTATTGACGGTGACAGAAGAAAAGAAATCCCATAACCTAATCTGCACCCAACAGGAGTAATTTATGTTCCTTTCTTTTAACAAAGAAAAATCCAATTATTTGGCTGGCTGGAAAAATATATTTAAAGGAAAAGTTAATTTAGAGGGGGAAAAGGTATATATGAAAAAAATAATACAGAAGCTGTCAACATAGCCTGTGAGTGTCAGTTCCTCTTCAGTTTTGGATTTCTTGATTGCTTTCATTTATGAACAGGGAGAGTATTTCCCTGTTACGAGGCTGTTGGCTGGATTTGCCATCCCAGCAGCAGAGGGCAGGAGTGGATGGTTGTGCTTTCTTTTTTCCTTCCTCACTGGCTCAGGTCAGCTGGATACCTCAAGGGATGGTCAGCAGGAGATGCTTGCGGCCATGCAGCGAGGGTTTGGAGTGTTTGTGACTGCATTGAGGATTTGGGGTGCTGGCGTGGTATCGCTGCGTTGTGAGCACTGCAGTGTGCACCCTGCAGTATGGGTGTGCTTAGGTAGGGCGCTTTTAAGGGGATGCACGTACAAAGCTTTCGAAAATTCTAGCAATTAAACTCTCCTCCTGTCTCTCTAACAGAAACCAGCCCTAACAACTCCACCTCCACACTTTGCTGTATCTACCAGTTTCCAGGGCAATTTTGTCTGACCTTTAGTTAAATGTCCTGCTCTACCAGGCAGCTCATTTCTGCTGGTCTGTCTACTTACGCAATCTAATCAAATCCAGAATGGAATATAATCAGCCTCATGTTGTAACAGCAACTTGCACAAATATCTGTCTCGCTGTCTGCCGTCCTGTCTATACATCTATCTGATCTCATCTGTCGGGCGGCTTCTTAGCAGTTGCTTGCCATTGCTGTGGTGAGGTTTGGAAGAAGTTGCTGCTCAGATATCCAGAACCCTAGGCCCTGGGTGGAGTGATGGGGTTGGAAAGGCTGAGAGAATTGGGCTTGTTCAGCCTGGAGAAGAGGAGGCTCCGAGGAGACCTCATTGCAGCTTTCCAGTACCTGAAGGGGCTACAAGGGTGCTGGGAGAGGACTTTTTACAAGGGTCTGTAGTGACAGGACAAGGGATAACGGGGACAAATTGAAAACAGGGAGGTTTAGATTAGATATCAGGAAGAAATTCTTCCCAGAGAGGGTGGTGAGGCACTGGAACAGGTTGCCCAGAGAAGCTGTGGATGCCCCATCCCTGGAAGTGTCCAAGGCCAGGCTGGATGAGGCTTGGAGCAACCTGGTCTAGTGGAAGGTGTCCCTGCCCATGGCAGGGGGGTTGGAACTAGATGATCTTTAAGGCCCCTTCCAACCCAAACCATTCTATGATTCTATGGAAGGGAAAGGTGGCCATGGGTGTGCAAGCCCATGTTGTCTGACTGTGGATGCAGCCAAGCATCCCTCTCCGCAACATGCAGGGTGCCCATGGCACCACTCCACGCTCACATGGACACGTGTGTACACAAACACACCAGGTGCCTCTCTCTATTCTCTTGTTCTCTTTTTTTCCTATTTCCAACAACAACAACAACAACAAAAGCCTGTTCATTTATGAAATTACCGGAAGACCATTTTCTAAAGGAACCTGGTTGCCATGGGTTACCAGATGCTTATCTGCCACCAGGGTTATTTTCCTAACTGCAGCCATTGCAGGAAAGGCTAAAGAAGGAAATCTGGGATAGCTGTGAACATCAAAGCACTACCTGCCTGGCTAACCCTTGCTGCCATCTACGGAATAGTGCGGCGTGTGTTTCCCAGGGGGAGCTGGAAAACAACTTTTCCAGGACCTGGAGTTTCTTTTGCCATTGGGCTTCAGAGTTTGCCAGCGATGTGTCTCTGCAGCAGCCAGGGCTTGCAGCAGGCTGGCACTGAATATCAAGTTGGCTTGAAACTTCCTTTGCATTGAGAGCTGGGGAGGGGCTGGGCTGGGGAGAAGGTGGCAGATGGAGTATCTGAGGTGCCCAGAGAAAGAATTTGGGGATTTTTATTCAGGTAGTAGGATTACTCTGAAATGGTCAGAGAACATGGAGGGAAAAAACAGCTGTACAGAGCAATGCAGCTTTGTGCCTGCTCTGCAGTGTGAATTCATGTGATGCTTCCAAGCAACACTGGTGAGGAGGAGAAACTTCACCAGGAGTTTTCTGGGAAGAGTATTCCTCTTTAGTGCAGGAAAAGCACTAAAGAAACCTGGCCTTGGAGGGCTGTGGGAGGAGGCAGAGAGAACTCAGACGAAAGAGGAGCTCCAGGGGCCTTGTGACAGCAAATAGTCGATGCACTGATATTCTTCATTTCAGCATCTTCTGGTAGTTCCTTCTCTGCGCAAAACCACGTCCTTAGGGAAACCCTGATGCTGAGCTATATCCCTTACCTCCCTGCTGCCCCAGACACCTGCAGTACTCCTTGAGTTGATCAGCATTACAGATCTATTGATTATCCCCAATTCCCCTCATTCCTGTCACAAATCTACTCCTCTGCCCCATGTCTTCAACACTGTGGGTCCCCAAACTCCTTTTTTCTCCTTGGTCTCTCCCAGCCCTGGGAAATTCGGAGCCCCCTTGGTCCTGCAGCCCTCCTTACCTGCTGTAATTTCAGCCTCTCCATCAGCACAGGGAGAGTACTTTGCTACTACAATAATGAGAGAAAAGGAAGCTAAAAACAATACTTTAAATTTCAAATAACTCCTGACACATCCCTTGTCTTTTTCTAACAGAATGACAAGTGACTTTATCTTGAAAGAGAAGGCAGCCTCCTAGAGCTGTCTACATTGTCAGAAAAAATAATTTGTAAATTCTCTGACTACCTCTGTCACTGCTCGACTTTCCCATCCTTTTTCATTTCTCCCTCCCGCTAAAGTCCCTTTATGTGCTATTTCCCAAAGTGCTGCACTTACTTTGAATGTTTTCAGCCAAAAGAAAACTCCCTCTCATCTAAAGGTAGGAAGGAAAAAATCCTTGCCCAGAATGAATTAACACATTGCTATTTCTCTCTCTCTGGTCCCTGCATCTGGATCTTGTATAGAATGTGAATTTTAAAAATAGCTAGGTCTTTGTAAAATGTTATAATAAAAAAAGAGAATGTTAATGAGAGAGAAAGACACACAGAGGCCCTGAAAGGAGTACTTGTTCAATGCAAGAATAACTAAAATATTTACTAATGAGAGGGAGAAGATAAAGTAATTTAAAAGCTTTAAAATAGTTGTGTGGTGGCGTTTTTTTATTTTTCTTTTTATTCATGCCTCCTTTCGTTTTCATTACATATTTCAATATTTGCCTACTTTTCCAGCAAAAGATTTACCTCAAGTGCGTACAAATTATCTGGCATTTGGTTAAGGACAATATGTCTAATTATGGCTCTAAAGACCTGAAATATTTTTGACTTAAGCTAAAAGTCAAACTAAAAAAAAAAAACCCAACCCCAAACCAGAAAGAGTGAAATTAATAATCCTTTTAAAATTCATTCCCATGATCACTGTTGTACAGAACACCTCAATGCGAATTATTAAAACAAGGGAAATGGGAAAGCGGGGAAGAAAAAGAGAGAGAAAAATAGAATTTCCCACCTCACCTCACACCCTGATTTTACCCCCACTGAAAATATGAGAAAACTCTTGTTTAATTGTGTGGATTTGCGTTATGTCTGTCCCACACCCTGGTGTGAGAAACCCTTGTTTTGAGGAGTGCTGTGGGCAGTCTGCAGCAGCACAGGACTTTAGGGGTGATCCTGGGGCAGCAAGGTCAATACTGGGGTACCCTTGTGCCACCATGAATCTGCTGCTTGCTGCACGTGTGCTCCCCAGCTCGTGCAACACCTGGTGAGGCTCCTGCTCTGCCAGTAAGGATGCCGTCTGGCTGTCGGAGTGCCGGAACCAAGCCCTCCACCCTGTGCACTGATAATGAGGTTCAAACCATGGTGATAAATAACTATTTAGTACTGTACCTCATTGTCGCTGTTTTTCCTCAACCTGAATAACTAATGAAACTCAATTGAGCATATTAATAATTTTTCCCTGGGGGTGAGGAGAAGGAGGATAAGTAGCAACATCTTCAGAGGGTTGTCTGTGCTCCAGGAATTCATCTGCCGTTTAGAGGGCAGAGTGACCCATCCTCAGGAAGACGCTCAGGTTGCAGGTGTGCTAATTTCATGAAGAAGAAAGGCATTGCCAAATAAAGAACAGATGGCTCCAGTCACTAGTTATTTATTTCTATAATTAATTGCAAGCTGTGATCTCAGACCTTAAAGAAATTGTGGATTTCTATGAAATTCCTTCTCTCATCAGGAAGGGCGGAAATGCGCACTGCATGGGCTGGGCTATGGCAATGGCAACTTGCTGGCTAGGATGTACCCAGCTGGGGTTCATGCTGCTTTTGGCTCCTTAAAGAGCTGCAGCATGTTAAAAAATGTTTCAGGCTCTTCTCTCTAGCTGGTGGTGCCTTTATGAACATCAAGGACAGTTTAGTCTTGGTATCTAGGTATCAGTTAAATGCAGCTCTGTTATCACCTTGTGATGCTTTTTCCCCGTCACCTTATTTCTTTGGTTATTTCCCCAGCCTGTCCTCTTCTGATCTCACTGTTTCTTCTTCTTCTTTTTCTTTTTTTCCTTTAATTTGCCTTTTCCTGTGCTACACTGTGCCAGGGCCACACTCAGGCTCCCTTTTAGCTGGGTTAACATGATCAAGAGCAGCGAGGACGCACTGGCGTAGAGGCAGTAGGAGTCAGACGGTGCGCACTCAATGAAGGGTGGGTGCACGCTATTGTTTTGACAACCTGATGTGTGTTATTACAGTCCCTGTTATCTGCCCTCGCAGAACCTGGGTTTGCTAACTCCCAGTCATATCATTAAGCCTATCTGTTCTCAAAGGTCGGATCAACAGAGCCGGGGGGAAATATTTTATTTTCTTCTGAAAGCATCAGGTAGGATGGGTATTTGCCAGCCCATCTGGGCATGTCTAGTCTATTTTTTTTTTTCACATGATAGCTGCTAAGCTGAAATTGTTAGTAAATGCAGGCCTGCAAGAAACTAGGTAGGTAAATCATTTGCTAGATCTGTCATAAATGTGACAGAAGCATCTCATGACAACAAGTTTTAATGGCACAGGATAGTCAATAAATAGCAAAAGTAAAGGAAAAGAATTATGGAACGGCTTCATCTACGCAAAACTTGCACTTTTGACTTGAAAAAGGCATGTTCTTTATTTTTGTTTGAATAGTTCCATACAGACAAATGTACGAATGCATTTTTCAGCTATTTAACAACAGTACAAAAAAACCTAAAACCCCGGAAAAACCCAGAAACACTCAAACCTGAAGGAAATTATCTGCCTCTTTGGGAAAGAATCTAATGAAATCCAATCAAATCTCAGCTGGAAGAACACAGAATGGTGGCTTTGGGCATAAATCAGACATGGAATTAATTTTGTGCTTTATTACATGCCTTAAAAATAAAAAGAGGGCACCTTACGCCTGGGAACGCTGAACAGATTGAAATGATGTCCACAGACTGCCAGCTCCAGAGTTCAGGCAAACAAGACTGGTTCAAAATCAATATGTATCCTACTGGTGATAAAAATGCCCACAAAAGCAGAGACGATAGTGAAGCCTTTTGTCTTTATCATCGTTCCCAGAGTGGGAAAATGGATATGAGCCATGGGTAATACATAAAGGACCAGGTGACAAGATCTATGAAGATGGGGGTGACGGAGGTTTCCCTGGAGACACCAAGTGCTATGAAGAACATGAGAAGCATTTTTCTGGGCACATTTTAAAAATACAGCAGGCCTATATCTTATAGGAATCACTGGAATGGGTCAGACTTTTTATCCCACCACCATAGATTCTGGATGCCCAAACCTTTGTAAGGACAGAAATGGAACCTGGGCACCGTTAAAATTTCATGCTGCTTTTCACTAGGCAGAACTGTCTTTGTGCTTCTTTTGTTTTCAGCCTAAAAAGTGATGATCCCTTCTTTGCACCTGTCCAAACTCACTCTAAACATCACTAGTATGAGCCCACTGTGATCAGCACGTGGGAAGAAAGTGTCACTCTAATTCCTGTTTTTGCTGGCTCTTCATTTTCTGTCATCATAAAAGGTAGCACAGAGTTAAATTTGGAATTTCTACCCCAGGATTTTATCCTAGCTTGCAATGAAAACTTTAATTAGACATCTATTATGGATGAGTAAACCTAAAAAAAAAAAAAAAAAATCTCCAGACTAAAAGATATTGGATATTTCCACTACATTTTACTCCAGTTTTGGAAAATAAATTAAAAACAAACAAACAAACAAACAAAAAACCCACAATGAAACAAAACATTTTGGTTTGATTTAACGAATTTCCCTGATTTTTTTCAGATCAGTTCAGTATTAAACACCTATTTGTCTTTAGTGATGTGTTCCTTGCTGGAATTATAGATGCGCCAGCTTGCTGCAAAAATAGTGATGACAGAATTCCAAAGAGCATATCCAAAATTTTCCTGGAGTCCTGTAATAAGCCTGATATACCATGAATCAAAAGTTTGAGAAGAATTCTTCAGCAGAGAGCCTAGCTGTTAAAGGAAAATAGGTGTCCAGCTTCCAACTTTTTATGAGGCAGTGTTTAGTGTGTCATAAGTAAAATATGTTTAGTGTTTTGTTGCATTGATTTCAAGCAAAACATGTAGAAAATTAAAATACTTGAGACATATTTCTATTTTTAATCAGTCTTCTTCTGGCCAAAATTGTATATTGCATGTTGATTCTTAAGATAAACAAACAAACTTCAGCAAATGTAAATTTTCCTTTGAGAAACTGTATTTTCCATTGTGTATTTCCAATTCATCCCAGTAGAAAGTGCCTGAATAACTCAATAACACATAAAGAATTGAATGTAAAGAAGCGAAGCCTGACTGCTATTTGTCCAAAGCCCAGAAGTAGGCTAGGATTATAAAGATGAGCATGGAATGATGCAAACTCTCTTAAGTAGGGCCTAATGATTCACAAATGACATGAAAAACATAGATTGAGTAATTTGTATCTTACATTCAGACAGCAAGGGATTTGAAAAATGTAGGAAAAGAATTATTTGCCTAGTATGAAAAAGGGCCAGAATCAGTTCCATTTTACTTATCATAAATCTGGAGGAACCACGGAGGAGATAGGCACAGATCTCAGCCCTGAAGATGACCGAGTGAAGATGGTGGAGTGCAGCCCCCATGGCGGTGGCTGGGCTCCCATGGATGTGTGGGGTTGAGAGCGGGTGTTCTTGTGCATGGTGAGATGGAGACTGCTGGGCACCTTCCTGGGAAGGGAGCAGAATCAGTACAGAAGGTGATTTAAAGGTAAAATCTCTTTTGAGACTGCCATCGACATTAGGAGCTTTTAATTGGGATGTAAAGCATAGATGCATATATTTTGCTTCTAGAAAAAAGAGCTATACCATATCCCCATTGCAGTGCAGAGGCACGAGGGGCAGGCACTAAGGACCATGCACAGCCACATTTCTCTCTCTCCTCTCCTGCTATTGAATCCTCCACATTTTTTATTTTAAATTAATTTTCTGAGACAAGGAGAAGATGCTACCTTAGCTTTGTCCTTGTGAATAGCAGATCTTTCCTTGATTGAAGAAATATTTTTATAGCCTAAATGTGCAGGTTAAAGTAATTTTTTGTCAGGTAAAATACTCAGCAGTGGCCCACAGTCAATCTCTCCCCCTCTCTACTCCGCCCTCTAATTGTGCCCTGCTAATATCTCTGTGCTTTTGCCTCACCAGGAGGTCATAGCTGGTCTGTAATCTGCCCACCCTGCCAGAAGCCAGCACTCCCAGCTCTGCAGCCGACCATAAATAATCAAACCCTGGGCAGGTAGAGAAGGACTTGGGGACGCTTCTCCAAAGTTGCCCCCAGAGAGAGCCAGCAAGGACAGGGCAATACCAGACATAAGCCACTGATGCATCCTGGATGCTTTCTCCTGCCAATGTTCCCAAGAGCAAGGTCTGCAAACACCACTGCCATGGGGGCCCCTCTGAGCCCCAGCCCAAACAACCCCTCCGAAACACAAAGGGAAAACTGGAAAAGGAAGGAGCTGTGATCTCTTCACTTGCAGGCAAGGCACAGACGCACAAAGATATTGTTTACTGGGAATAAAACTTTGCTCTATGACTAATACTTGAGGAGGTGAGAGGGACCCTGGTCTGAAGTGGCTTGTCCTGTGCCACAGATTGAATCTGCTCTTGGGGGATGAAACATAAAGGACAAGACCAATATGTCAAGGATATAACTGCCATGAAGTCGGAGCCCACCGAATGGCTTCAGGCAAGCCCTGAAGATGTGACATCAGCCTTGTCATCTGCTTAGTCCCAGACAAAGCAGGTGGAGATAAGACCAAGGTCATCATTTATCTTACCAAGGAAATGCTAAGCGGAGCTACACAAACATCTAACCCCCGCTCTGTCTTTCTGCCAGCCTTTGATAGGCAAATCCACCAGCTAATGTGTCAGTGGCATGGAAGAACACTGTTATCTTCTTATCAAGAGATAAGATGACAACCACAAATACCTTGGCCTGAAAGACTCCTCTGCTATCACCAGGGGTGAACATCAACGTGCTTCACAAATAATCTAATTTAGGTGGATAACAGAACACTTGAATGTGGGAGGTAAAACTCAGAGCTCTGCTCAGTTACGAACAGGACAGAGATTTCTTATGTGAATGCAACACTGGCACAGCAAAAACATACAAACTTCTCTACTAGCACATCTGATATTGAGACAGGGAGTGAATAGGTCAGCAAGCAGGTTCCTATGCAATAGATAGATTAATCATCAATGGGGTACTAGTCCCCAAATCTTCCTCTAACATGCAAAATAATCCCTCCTGCCACTGCCACTGTTTGTTTCACCAAGTAATCCACTCATCCTCTGCTATAATCACAGTAGGTATAACTTCCGCAGGGACTTTTCAGTGTCAACATTTTTTGGACTGTGATGTCTTTGAGACAGAGAATTTTCTGTGTTTGTGTATCTCCAGGTAAGTTGGGGGGGAGTGCGGCTTTTAGAAATACCATGTAATGAGTAACTGCAGTCAGTCACTCCTCCATCCTTCTCTCTCCCTGGAGTATTCAATGTCCTTGTGTCTCTCTCAGACACATTAAAAAGAACAATTTTTCTTGTGACAAGTAAGGCAAGAAGTGTGAGTTTGTGTCTGACAGGTTCAGGGAGAAGCTTGCAATGAGGCAATTAGACAAGGGAAGTGCTGATTAGAAGCACCATCACCCATAGCAAGGAAAGAAACAAATTTTAAGTAGCAGGAGAAAAAGGGAGGGGGATACGGAAAATAGAGAAAATGAAGCATTTGATAAAGCAGCAGGTTGTAATAAGAAGTTTGTGACTGACAAGGTCAGGTACCAGGCTGTAGGGTTGCTCAAACCTTCTCTGGAGATACCTGGGCCTGGTTACTGCAGGAGGCAGGAGGTCGCCCTTGATGGGTTCCTCTGGCTTAGCAACCTTTCATTCCCACGCTGGGGTTGCCAGTCACCAGCTCCTTGGAGACCTCCCCTCTGCAGGCCAGACCAAACACATTTCCGTAGACCTGTCCATCCCTCCCTCTGGCAGCAGTAGCGCGGCTTCACTCGTCGACGGATGCCTGTGATCCGAGCAAGCCAACAATGCCCAGTTCTCCCACAGTGGAGATGCTCTTTGGAGGACTGTTGGAAAGTCAAGAAAGAACGACACGTTATGCAAATCCACTCCATGTCTATTCGACTGCCTTCGGTTGGGCAAAAGGCAGCCTGTGGCCCTCCTGTCACCGTGGCCATCGGCTGCGCTGCGAGAGGTCGTCACAGAGCAGAGACAGCCACCGAGAAAAGGCAGACTGCTGGGGCGTGCAGGCAGCGCTGCTCCAGACATGCTAATTGCAAGGGGGGTTTCTTAAAAGTGTTCTTGCACACCCTGTAATTCACCATGAGCTGATGAGGCAGGGAGAGAGGGAAGGAATTAACATAGCCCAAAACTTCACTGAATCGATCTTCTTAAAATATATATTCTCCACTTCCATCTTCCCAGTAATTTTATGCAGCATCAAATAGCTGTTACATGAGCCTGGTGTAACCATTCCAGGGATTGTACAAAGGACTGTAGACCACCCAGATCAGATATATGTATAGCTGGATCTGCCTCATAGCATGGCGACAAGAAGAAGTAAAATATTAACAACAGCAGGGTAATGACAACATTATAAAATACATTAATCTCTAGGGCTGTCACTGCCCTGGGAAGTCTGACTACAGCAGATTTCAGCAAATGCTGGCTCCAGGTGCAGGGGTCCGCTGATCATGTCAAGGAGGCGGCTACAGTGTGGTCTTGATGACCCTGACGTTAGGCAAAATGCACTGGCACTATGTTTACCATGTATAAAGCAATACAGTAACTTCCTCTTCATTGCACAACTTTTCATCCTTTTGCTATGAAACGTTCCCAACCTTTGCTAACTACTTACGCAGAGCTGACTGCACGCTACCTGGATGCTGACCACTGAGGGGGGATCCGGTGCTTGTGGCAACACACAGGCAGCAAACAGCCAGATGCAACAGCTGTTTAAGGACACGAAGTGAGAAAGTGCTCTGCCTCTTATGGAATTTAGGTGAACGGACTGTAATTACCCAAATATTTATGGGTTCTCTTTATTGTATGAGTCACTGAGGGCTTGTGAGGGGGCAGACAATTTCCATTTTGTTTAGGGCAGAAATATCCCTGGAGACCAGGCTGATCTATGGAGCTGCCATATCAAACCCTCCTAGGAAAGGAAAAAAAAAAAAGATAATGCATTTATTAGTCAGCTCACATTGGACTGCTCTGTGTAGAAAAGGAAAGAACTCAACTGAAAAATGCTTTTAAAACCACAATTCCATAAGCATCTGTCTCATTTCAAGTACGGCTGGGGCCTTTCTGTCTCCTGAAAGGGAAGGAGAGGGTGAATTCAAATGATCTGTAGCTCTGGAGTGCTGAAGGGGAAAAAAAGTCATTTCCCAAGAGCACAGCATCCCTGCAGACAGTGACCAGGCCCAGATAACCTCCTCCAGGGAGCCATGCTTTCCCCCAGTGCTCAAGTCCTTCCCAAAATGAGTTGCTCCGCCGTCCCTCTGCTCTCCCTGAGGCTGAGATCAAAACTGTAAGGAGTAACCAGAAAAGAAACAATCATTCCTGGACATCAGGCACACGCACAAAGAGGGGAAAAGGAGAAGGTGGGTAAGTGATGTTCGTGCCCATCAATCTCCTCTTTGTTGCGTTTTAGCTACCATCACTTTCCCCATAACCGCCAGTTTCTGCAGGGCTCCCTGATCCACACAGCAGGTCTGGGGAGCTGTGGAGGGTCCCAGCACTGGCAGGGCATGGGGGAGGTGGGGCACGGGGAGTGGAAATGCTGCTCTCTGCAGCCCCTGGTACGATGTGCACTGGGTGAGAGGTGCAGCTCTCCTGTGCGCACTGGGACTGTGTTCATTCCGGATCTCATGGCTCCTGTGTCTGTGAATCTGTGAAAATTAAGGGAATGAGGGAAAAGAGACACCACAGAGAAGGCAGGAACAGAAACTGCCCTGAAAATTCCTCTTTGTCCTTTGGACCACCGCAGCAGCCTAGACTGTCCAAAAATGGGGCTCTCCAGCACCACCCAGAGAGGAACAGTCCCTCCTCTGATCTGCTGGCAAGGATGGACATTCCCATTTCAGAGAAGGACAGTCCCATTTCACAGAAAAGCTCTCAGTGCACTGCTGGGGTTGTCCTTGTGTGACTTTGGCTGGAGAGCAGCAGCAGTCTAACGATGGCTGCGACCAAAGCTCAGGACAGGCTCATTCGTTTGCCCAGGATCATTCCCAGGCGGATGCTCACCACTGCCACCCCCACCCTGGCAGGCGTCAGGCAGGGCAGGGGTGTTAGGGAGCACATGGAGCATGCCACGGTGCCAGCAGCACCCTGCATGTGTGAGGAGCGAGGCACTGTGGGTCTGGCGTTGTTGAATCTGCGGATCAACATGAGAGGGAAATGGAGAATAAGGAGCAGTAAATGAGCTGGATTAGAGGAGCTGTTTTACACAGCCCTTCATTTAATCCTTTGCTTTCCTTTCATTGTTTAATTGGTTTAGCTCTTGTACTTTTAATGCTGCAGGCAGAGAGAGCCAACCTCCTCCTTTCCTTCCCTTTTCCTGCCTTGCCTTTCCTCTATTCGCATCTCGCTATCTAATCCCATTTCTCTCTTTCTCTCTCCATTTCTGTCCCTATCCCTTGTTTTCATTCTCTCCTCCAGCTTCTTTCTCTCTCTCTTCAGGCCCCATATTACTCAAGCAGCTTTTGTTAGCGCTGTCAACTGCATCAGCGTGTAAGTGAAATTGTACTGTAAGTGAAGTTAAAAGTATTTCTATGGTGGGATATTTAATCATTTGAATCCTTGATAGGAGCAGCTCTTTTTATTTTCACTAGCTATAAATCCAGGCTCTATCTAATCTCTGATCTCGACGAGGAGAGAATTAACCAACTGAGTGTGTGACTGGAAAGGAGAAGGCTGGAGAAAAGGGATCACTTTATCTGAGTGTGGAGTGGAGCAGCATAGGAATAAGGCAAGGAGCTGTTCCCAGATCCCTGCCATTCTCCTCACTGCCTTTCCCTGAGTCTACGTTTATTCCCCCTCCCCAGACACTCCAGCAGATTGAAAATGCCATTTTCCATTTGCAGTTCTTTCTTTTCTCCCTTCAGCGATTAACCCAGCCCGTGATGGTGGGGAGGAGATGTGTTTCAGTTCCCAATCTTAGTCCATCTCCAGTTTGTGCTGGGCTGGGTTGGGCTGTCTCTGGGTGTGGATGGCAGCTGTGGACTAAACTGCCTCAGGGGAACCTGTGCCAAGTTTGGGAACCCGAGGTGAAGCTTCCTCTGGTTTGCTGCAGGAGCAGTCTACACACCTGGAGCCAACCAGCTATGTGGGCTGTAGGCAACCCTACAGCTTATTCTCTTCTCCATAACTGTTACTCGTACCCAGCACATCTCCATCAGCCAATCAGAAATGTTCTGAATTATATTTTTCCCCTCAGAATGTGCTGATTTGGTAAAAGTGAAGCATTCTGGTGAGATGTAATTACCACAAAGCCCCTGACGGATCATGGTAATTCTGCAAACTTTCCTGCTGGGTTTCAGAGATACAGGTTATGAGGAAAATGGACAGATCTGTAAGTATGGGAATCTGCTTGTAAGGAGTGAAGCTCCCTGGCAGGATTGGGATCTGGTGGAAGAACAAAACATTTCCTTCTACCGAGAGCTGGGATTGGGCCGCCAAGTGAAGGTGGCAGCCAACAGTGTAGATCAGGGCAGGCAAAAAACAGTGTGGCAAGGGGTGGGAAGCCTGTATTGGTTCTCCATACAATGCTTAAGTCTTGCATTGAAGAGCATTTTAAGCTCTTCTTACACCTCACAGTCTAAGAGCTCTATGCAGAGAAATGCAGTCTGGTTACACAGCGCATACTGGCATCAATATTTCCCCCAAGCATTTGTCCAAAGGATGAAAAGTGGTAGAGGTGATCAACATCTTGGACGCAGTTTCTTGCAAGAAATATCCAGGCTACCCTTCCTCCTTCTTCCTCTCATTTCCGATTCACCAGCACTCCTATTTCTGTGCCCTGCTTGTTTGCAAAGTCATCACGGGCAATAAGACTTGCCAAAGCAATATAGCTACTTTAATGACTCGAGGGTTAGGCTCCCCCCTCCCTTTCAAGAGGTGCTGGGAGTCACGCATGCTGCTGGGCCATACTCTGCAAAAGTGGACAATCAGTCACTGTCACAAAGTGGTGGGGGAGGAAGCAAGGGGGGTGCCGAGTTTGCAGAGAGTACTCATTGCACAGTGAGATCCACACAGCTGTTCTGCTCCCAATGTAAATATGGACAGCCCCATTCATCACTGGCCTTACTTCCTCAGCACACATCCAGGGCAGAGGGATGATTTAGTGCCTGCAGCTGGACTCCAAAACAGCAACATTTTAAAACTGGGAACATTTTGCATGTATGTTTTCTGATTCTGGGGAGAAGGGAGGAGGCAATGTCAGAAGCTGTGAGCTGCAGGGAGGTGATGCCTTACAGGGAATCATTAGCTTTCTCTGTTGTGCTCCTCTCACACCCTCCATTCGCAGGGATCTGCCTGACAGTAGCACTGAGGTTAAGGGGCATGGTTGCCCCAGGCTGTGCAATCTATGTGACAGGTGAGATGTAACAGGAGAACCCTAGAGATGAAGTGGAAGGAAGAAGAGGAACCAGCATGGGTGAGTTGACTCCAGGATTTCTTCTTGTGTACAGGGGCAATTGACACAGACATGGGTTGGTTCCCAGGTTCAGAGCCAGGCGCAGCCGGAAGGGAAGGCCACTGCCACCATGAAGGTGAATATGCTTTATAGCAGCCCTGGGAAAGAGAGGCAACTGCTGTGGCCTGAGAGAAGGCTACCATCGAAACCAAAATAATGGATGTGTGAGAAACTGGGCTTTAAGACCTAAGACTGTTTAGGATGCAGGGATGAAACCCCAGAATACAAGTCTGTGGAAACAGAACTCTCAAGAGCGGATCTGTGGGTGTCACCTGGCTTGCCACCACAAGAGGTGACCGCTTAGAAGCATCTATATCATGGCACACATCAGAGAGATTCACACTAAGCTAGAATTGAAAGAAAAGAAGGGCTTGACAGGTACTATGCTGATGAAGCAATGTGTCTGAGACTTTTGGGAGGGCTACCGAGGTGCCTGGTGATCACAGAGAGATACAGAAACATGAAGGCCTGAGGAAGCTATGGTATAAGACACAGAAGGGAGACTACAAGTACCAACACAGGCAGAGGCTGTAACTGCCTGCCCAGCACATGCTAGCATTGTGCTGAAGAGTAACCCTCTCCCTTTCCCTGCTTGACCCCTCCTTGCCATTCCTGACCTTGTCCCAGGCCCCCCCTTAGTATCCATCCCTCAACTTCACTTCAGAGTGCCACAAACACACAAACAACAAGGGATGCTTATAACTCCACCAACCGTACAACACCTGAAAAATAACTGCTGCTTCAGCCCTGGTGTGGGTTAACCCCAGTCAGCAGCTAAGCAGCACGCGACTGCTCACTACCTCCCTCCTGCCCTTCCCCAGTGGGATGGGGGAGAGAATTGGAGGAAAAAAACAATTTAATTTTTTCCTGTCTGTCCTGTACCCCATCACTTTTTAAATTTTCCTTCTATATCTACATTTAGCAAGCTGTGTACCACGGATTTTTAATTCTTCCTTGGCTGTCGAGGACCCCATAGCTTTTTACATTTTGTTTCTATGTGTCTCTCTATTATTCACTCTGTTCTTATTCTTAATTTTTTTTCAGCCTTTCTTTAATGCTGTCGCTGTTAAAATTTTCTGTGTCAGCTTTTAGCCAGTTCATTGTCTTTGTTTTTTAATTTAGCTCTGTCTTGCTCCCCATTGCTTTTAAATTTCATTTCTATTTCTTGGTGTATTTAGTTTGCTGTCACTACTTTTTAATACTTTGTCTGTCCTGTACCCCATTGCTTTTTAATTTTTGTTTCTGTCTTCATTTCATTAATTTGCTGTTCATATTTTTCAGTTTTTTCTATTTTTTTCCTTATTCCTGCCACTTTTAAAAATTTTCTTCCAAAGTCTATTTTTATCTAGGTCTCTGCCCCTATTTTTTTCTTTTTTCCTGTCTGTCCTGTATCCTGACACTTTTAAAGTTTTCCTTTACTTTTATGAAGCTGCATATTGCTGGTTTTTAATTCCTTCCTGTCTGGCCTCTACCACTTTTTTTTTTTTTTAATTATACTTTCCATGTGTCTCTACTTTAACCTGTTGCTTTTAAAAGTGTCTATTTTTATCCTGTTTGCTGTCTTTATTTTTTAATTATTTATTGTCTTTCCATGGCATGGCAGGATCCATTGTGGCTGAGGAATGAGGGAAAATGGTCCCATGACATGAGGTGTGTGAAGGATGGTGGACACCTTCACAGGGATACTTGCAGGCCTGCCCTCTGGCAAGGCTGTTTCCCTCTATCAATGAAACGTAGCTGGGCTCCACCTCAGTCCTCCCTGCCCAAGGGGTTAATTTTCATGACAGCAGAGATGTCATTATCCCAAGGGGTGGGAATATGGAACCTGGGTTACCAGGGGGAAGCAGAGTCTGGAGCTGGCTGCAGAGGTGTTGTGAACTCAGGGCTGGGCAGTGCTGCAGAGGTGGCGGGGGGGTGTAGCCCCTCCTGTATGATGGAGAAGGGTCACCGAAGGATCTGTCATCTTGCTGATTGAATGAGGGAGGAATGTTGTGTCTTCTGAGCACCAAGAAGCTGGAAATGCTGGATGTCTGAGTCCACTGGGTGCAGTGAATAGAAACTGAGGAAGAGTTTCCTCTATCACCAAGCTGTTCCTACCCCTCGTCATCACCCCAGAGAGTGAATCTGCTTTCCTTCAGTGATGCAGCCTCCCATCCATGCCATGCAATTGCAGAGAGCAGATGGAGGGAATGGAAAGGGGGCAGCCCTTATCTTTCCCTCCAGCAGCTCAGATTTGCTCCTGCCATACTTGGTCAACAGTGCCGTGGCTCACTGTCCCTGCCGATGCCTGGCTTTCACTTTTGTCCATCTTGTAGGCATGCTTCCATTCTGCGTGTGTGGTTTGCTCAGCCTGTGCTAATTACACCCTTGACATATGCAGTAGAACTGCTTGTGTCTGTAACAGCATGGAGGTGAAGGAGGTTAATTAACTTGGAGGAAGGAAGATGAGTGTCCCTACATAACACCCCCTTCCATATGTATCAGTTTTGAAGCCTGAAGACACTGTTTAACCAAACACAGCCCACGACTTACCAACTTTCTTCTTTCCTGCCTTTCTTCCCTATTTTACCAATGCTGCCTAGGATGAATGGAAGTCATGCTAAAGAAAAGCCTCACAAGGACCATGGTCTCTCCAGAGAAGATAGCGCCTCATTTACAAGGTGATCATTCTTTTCCCACAGAGTGCAGGCAGGATGCTCCAATGAACAAGACACTGGCATGCTTTCCCGGCTGCTCTGACTGGGAGTGATCCTCACTGCACCCACTGTGATGGGATTTGCTGAATGAGATGCCCATATGTTACCCTCAGCCTTCTGGGTTCCTCCTCTCCAGTGCTCCCAAACTGCATCAGCATCCTCTAGTGTTTTCCTTTGCTTGCATGAACCACAGATGCGGCCCTAAATTTGCTGTTGATTTGTTGGCCAGGGGCAAGACCTGCCTTCCCCAGCTCCAGCCCACCGCAGGGACACCTGCCTCGGAGCTGCGCTGGGTGCACGGGAGTTTTCGGTCGCAGATTGCATTCTAAATATGCACAGCTTAGGGGATTCCTAAAAATGGGACCTGACAGGATACCAGAACCCTAGCTGCAGCTGAGAGGCATCCCTTCTGCCCTGTAGTGTGAGCACATGCACAAATATAACATGGATGTGCCTGGGTCAAGCCACACGTGTGTTTCTTGGAGACTAAATTTGAGAGGCAGTATGGCCTGGCAGAGGCTGGCAGCTGCTTGGCAATCAGTACCCTGACTTCTGTTTCTGTTAACACACAACCTTGAAGGTCTCCCTGTCCTTCTCCCTCCTCACCCTTCTCCACAGCCAGCTCCCACCCCCCACCGCAGCACACTTTTATCTATTACGGTTGTAAATCCTCTGCAGCAAGCTGGCTGTCTCTCTGTTTGCACAGCACCTTGTGCCGTGGGTCTTACAGGTGCTGCTGGAATCTAAACAGCACTACAGCTTTAATTATAAACCCTGCCGGGAGATGGACGGGGTGAGCCTACAGGGTTGTGTCTCAATCAAGAGACTCCACAGGGGCCACCTTCTCCTTGCAGCCCCATTTTAGTGACTATTGGGTGGCTGGTAAGAGAGGGTAGTTATGCTGCTTTCTTTCCAGTCTCAGTAATTATAGTTCTCCCAGGAAAACTGGCCGTAGATTGGAAATTTTATAAAGGTTTTTAAAGATTTTATTAGAGAGGATTTGGTTCCTGTGGAATTATTAGTTTAACAAGGCACTTTGCTCACCTTCTTCAGCAGAATTGTTATTGATCACATTGCAAAAGGAAGATCTACCAAAAATTTATGTAGAGAGCAGCACACCGTCTCTAAATTTGTATAAAATAGGTACACCTGCATATATTTATAGGTAGTCACCGAAATGGTCCTGAATGTGTGCACAGATGTGTCTAGCTCTATACATGCATACGTACACACAACCCATGTGTGGAAAAAGGTAATAGGTATTGATTATATAGGTGTGTCTGCCCCTCAAACAGCAGGTAATAGCTGCTTTCTGTCCTGTTTGCGGGTTTGGCCATCTCTGCCCCAGAAAGGTTTGAGTGACACAGTTTGGGGTTAGGTCTGGAGTCCTATAGATGGAAAGGCTCAAGTGTGTGGCCAGAGACTGAGTTATGAGTGCAAAAGCAGGGAGAGCAGAGCTGTAAAGACTCAGAGGATGAGGTGCTTGAAATCTTTCAGTGACAAGTGTCATGTACAGAAATTATTATTTCTTTTCATTTGCAAATTTAGCTGCTGCTCATGATCTGGAATTTCATCAGAAAGGATTCTGGAGCAGTGTTTTGGTTCAAGCCATCACGATCTTGGAAATTACTTTAAACATCTGACCCCTTTCAAAACCCCTCCTTCCCTAGATGTAAAGCCCTGCTCTGATTTCCTGACCAGATATCCTTTTTGTATGTTTTCCCCATTCAATAAGAGCCTGGTACATCCCAGTATCTTTCCCCTCTGGATGGCAGCCTGGTACAAGCAGCCCATCTCAAAGGTTCTGACTCATGGCTGCACCAGGCACCTGCATGGTAAAGGCAGGAGGGAAAAAAGCAACTTAGGAAGGAAAAGATAAAAATTTCAACTGCTTGCTGGTGGCAAACCAGCTCCATTTGCAAAATATCAGGACTGGTCCAGGTAGGCTATATGAGCACTGTGCCCTTTCTCACATGAAAACTGGAGTAATGGAAAGGGCAAAATGCTATTAAACACACTGTCTGCTAAACTCATGTTGTCCCCTGCCACCACTGACATCTGCTCGTGCAGAGTGGGGAAGGGAAGGCTGCAGCCCCCTCCTCTCCTCAGGTTAATCTGCCTTTCCACATACCCGCAGAAGCGATCCCATGCCCAGCTCAGGAGACACAGGCAGGTTTAATTTTGCAACCCCCCAGCCCTGCTGCAGTCCACAGGCTGGACTAGTGAGTATGGCATGTAAAGTGAGCTCAGCAAATACAGAGAAAAATGCAATGGAAGAGCAAGCTGAGGCCGCTGGTGCCCTGATATACACACAACCTCTTGAGATACACTTAAAGATTGCTGCCTTCGACTTGCATACATATGATTGCCTGAGTCCAGAGCCTTCCCTGTGCTGGGATAACAAGACTGGATTCCCTGGACTATCCTTGCTGTGCTGGATCAGAGTCAGCTCCTGCCTCTTGTTAAGTTTGCAGCTTGGAGACACCACGGTGTGCACGTAGCTCACGAGGTCTGTGGAGAGCCCATCGCACCCCAATAGCCACACTGTCTTTTGACAGGGAACAGGTAATTTCAACCAGCTGGGGACCAGCCAGTAGGAAAGTTTTTTCCTTCACATTTTCACCAATGTAAGATCTCCCCTTGGGTGGCTCAGGGATCTGTTTTGCTCTATGGGAGGTTAGTCAGGATGTATAGGCACCCTTCCTAATTTTTTTAGCAGTGCAGGAGACCTTTCAAATTCGTGACATTGTTGTGCTGAAAACCGCAGCTAAACTTGTCTGTACAGACCCAGCAACACATCATGAGAAATGAGGACGGAGGCAGCACTTTGCACAGAAAATCCATCCGTTTGCATGGCAGCGGGTTTTTTTCTTTTTACCCATGTGTCTTTGCCTCCCTGTGCTCACACACCTCTCCGGCAGCAAATGACTCAGTCTGTTTACAGAGAAGGGAAGCTAATAGAAACCAGGCAGAATTCAACCCTCTCTGGGACTGCTTTACACACTGACAAAATTATTCTTTCCTCCCCACATTAAATATTCATGACACTCAGATTTTTAGATACAAAGGTACATTTTGTTTCTAAATGTGTTGATCCAGAATAGGCTTCTCGGCACTGGAGTTTTCTTTTCCACCCACTTTCACAAGGGAAAAAAAAAAAAGGGTGTGTGTCCCGAAAGTAATGCAGTCTGACTTCGTTTTGATCTTGTCTCTTTTGGGGGTTGTTTTGATCTGGGAGCAATTTTGCCATGATATTTATGGCCTGAACTGCTATTTGTACAATGTTGGGCTTTTGTGTACACGTGAGCGTATGTCCCTTGTACAAATAACACGTCAACATCTCCATGCTTCCCAGCCTGTAGTTAAGCCCATAAAACAAGACGCTTTAATGAAAGCCCCATATATTACTGCCATTCTGAATATTTGTAATTTTGAGACAATATTTACATAGACCGTTAAGGCTAAGCTCCTGGGCCCGCTGACAGATCACAGGCAGCTGAAAGCACAATGTGTGTGCTGCAGTTTAGTACTGAGCAGGGAAAGAAAAAAAAAAGGCAAAAATACAAGCAAGATAAAAAAGAACAGACTTATGTATTAACAGACACATAAAGCAAACAGCAGAGAGAGAATCAAGTGGAAAATCATATTGTACAAAGCAATGCTGGAAGAGAACTGGCTTTGGACTGGAGGTTCCAGAGAGGTGTTTGAGGGGCATCATCTGTGCCCATCTCTCCACCTAGATATTAAAAACTAAAATCTAGGTTTTTCAACAGAGCTGAGGTATGATCAATTCTTCCCTCATGAAAACATCAATAATAAAAAAAAACTCAACAAACTGAAATTTGGTTTTCTGCTAAGATTTTTTTGTGTTTGTTGTTTAAAAAGCACAGCAATGTTACAAGTTTGCGTTGGTTTCATTCTCTAGAATTGATCTCTGTGTACACAGTGGACGAACCAAGATATTGCCAAAACCTGGAAAAATATATCCATAGCTTAGTTTTAAATAAGAAAGCTGTGTGGAAATATAGCTGTGGCTTAGGAAAGTGGCTGTATCGCAGGGGTGCACACCACGTGCCAGACTGCCTACGTTCTCGCCTCGCCTTTCCCAGAGCAGAGGAGCTGGTTCCCACACAAGGCAGGGTAGTTACTGCCATGGCAGTGCCAGGAGGCTGGGGTGTCATAGCTGGAGTCATTGATCTACATTGCCTTCTCATGCATGGATGGCGAGATGCTTACATGATCAACAAGAAGCTTCCTGAGATCTTAAAGTAAATCGCCACTGACTGCTGTTTCCCTTGAGCATGTACTGCAGCTGATTAGTGAGCCATTCATGCAATGAGTTGGACCAGAGTGTACCTCCTCAGCTATGCAAAGCTGCGCCATGCCACTCCTAAATCACAGCTCTCCACTAGTTGTCTCTTACTGTTTCAATGGCTTTGTTCTTTCCACTAACTCTCCTGCTTCCTTTTGTGACAATTTATAGTTTTTGTGGCATTATTTCAATGTTATCTGACTCATAATGTGAGCATTTAGTATATAAAGCCAGGAATTAGGATGTGGCTTTGGGAGGAAATTAAGAGGGAATGGATGTTAGCCTGAACACCTTCAGAACCAGCCTAACCAGGGGCTGGGTCTGAGCAAAACATTTAAACAGGGGTAATGTGGTGGTAGCAGCATCATAAATTATCTATTGTCCATTGGGAAAGATCCACCAAATTGCTGTGCCAGATCAGCTGGGTATAAAAGGTCGTCATGATCCACACCACAGAAACCACAATCAAATTAGCATTAATTGGAAATTGCAGCTGAGAGACCAAAGACTGAATGGGCCATGAAGACTGAACTCCACATTCTCCTCAGGGTTCTCAAATCAGTACTAAAATCACTTGCATTAAAAGGAGAATATCTATTCTCTCCAAGTTCTTACATATTTTAAAATCTGTGATTCAGTCACATCACACTCCCATGCAGGAAGAGTGTTTCCTCAATATTATGCACTGGCAGTGTGGTGGAAAGCCCCAGTCTGAAGTCTTATTGAAGTAGATCCTGTACAAAGTCATGATTTCTTTCAAAATAAGCTCACACCCACATCTACTACCAACTATACCGCACATTAGCCATGGGCTTTTTTATGGTTTCCATCGAATGTGGTTTAAAGCAAAAGTTCCTCAATGTGCAAGGCTACAAAAGGAGTTCCCCAGCTTCCAGTACCTCTGACCTCCTCTTCAGAGTCCCCAGGCTTATAAAAGGAGGGTATAACCCCTATTAAAGAGAGATTATTCCAGAGACAAAAGACTTCTCAGGACATAGCTATTTAAGTTGTCTTCCTGCTCAATATAGTCCACACCATTTTACTGGGTTATTTATTGGCAGTAAACCATTACCTACTGTTTGAGGCATATCTTTCATGAGGTTTTGAGTCTTGGTGTGATTTCCACCTATGTATACACTTGTTGAAAGCCTCATTGAGTATTTTCTTTCAGTGGGCTGCCATCACTGGCAAAAAAAGTGGATCTTATTTCTCCTTTGACTTTCTCTGGCTTTCTCTTCTAACACTTCATTCGTTGTGTACCTTTCTCTGAGACAACAAGGAGGTTGGCCATTTACCAGTCTGGATTTGCTCCCTATGACTATGTTCACATAACCAAATCTACAATTTCACTTTCTTCAAGTTTCAGATCTGCCCTGTAGGAGACTATATCCCCTCTAATGTGCACAGCTTCCCTGGCTGTCTTCCCAGACTGTCTTGTCAATCTTTTCCCTAATGCCAACTCATCTCAAACCTCAAGAGAGGTTCCAATCCAGTTTCCTTTCTTCCTTGCCCCGATAAAAGTTGGTTCTGCAATAGCACCACACTCATGCTTCCTCTCAATACTCTGCTGGTATTCTCATGTCCTGGGAACGGCCTTTATATACTAATGTCAGAGCTGCTAAGCTGCAAGTTACTCCCATGAACATCATTGATGGGTCCATTTCCAGAGGGAAAAGCAGTAGATCTATTCTAACTTACAGAAATAGCAATGAAACTGGCTTCTGGATGAGGAAGGTTTCACCGTAAGAGGGAGTAGAAGCAAAATGAACTCATTACTGCTTTCACCCGGTGCCAGGTATTAAAAGAATTTAACTGTTTTAGTGCAATTGGCCTTTTTCGTTATGTATACGGACTTCATGATGGACGAGTCGTTAAAAAATAAATACAGAAGTAATGATGGTAGCAATCACAGAAAGCAATTTTCAGATATAATAAAGAGTCTCCTGGATGTGTACAGCCTGTGCTACACTATTGATTTCTTCCTTTCTTTATTGCACTTCACTCCTCTCAGTTCACCGAAGCCCCAGCCCTAGTGCTGCCTGGCCTGCCAGCCAACAGCTCTGACGAGCAGCCATGAATTATTAACATGCAGGAGCCCTTTAATTGGATGAGCTGCAATTAATAATTCATTGCAGGTGCTTGCAGAGAGAAGGAGGGGGGGAAAGCAGGGGAGATACTGCTGCTGAGAATTGGGCCCACAGTATGGGAGCAAGTGGGAACCTGAGATGTTCCAGCTGGAGCCCCCAGCATGATTGCTGTGTGCATGGCTGCATGAAGAATGAGGTGCAGCTAGCAGAGACTTGCCCAGGAGAATGTGAGAGACTTCGGGAAGTGTGACCCACTGTTTGCAGATGGTGTTTCCGGCACGTCGAACACATGGCACAATGCCTAGAGATTGCAAGGTGGGGAGCCCACAGTAGGGTACAGAGCTCAGCAATGAGCCCATCTCCCACCTGTGCCTCCAGAGCTCTTTGAAACAGCCCTGGCATCTCATCCTAGTTGTGGTTCCGCACCCTGTGAATGATCCAGAAGCAGAGCAGGGTGGGCATGTGGGAGAAAAGTCGCTGTGCTCATCATACCACCAGACTCTCTGCTTTCGGGGCTCCAACAACAAATTAATACTACTCGGCCATGCACAGTCTTCCTGGCTTCCAGCTGACAGGTAAGGCCACAGACCATTAATGTTAATTAATATTTACATTACATTTGTGCCTGGAGGGCTCAATTCAGGTCTCTATTGTGTGACTCATCCTACAAACATATTGAGGATCAGGTCCCCTCTCGTGCTACTCAGTCCACAAACATATACAGAGACACGTTCCTCAGCCTACAAATAGCCTTTTTCGTTTGCTTTTCATAACTTGTATTTTTTATGGCTTCAGTAAAGGAGCCTGGATGGCTATTAAAAAAAAATGAAGAGAAGAAAATAGGAAAAACAAAGCAAGATTTAGTGCTTGTAGAAGTAGCAGGAACTACAATTTCATACCAATTTCTTTGCTGTGCCCCTAACGTGCAGATAAAAGAGGCATAACAGTCCTGGCATACAAAGACCAGTAATGTATTTGAGACATAGATAAGTTACTGGGTCATTTAGCCTGGCTCCTTCCTTACTATACATTGCTGAATTTCCAGCCATTGTCCCTGTTCTGACCCTGGAAGAAGAAAGTGCGTGACTGAAGCCTGTCTTCCAGAAACACATCCCATGCCTTCATGATTTCAATATGTCAAAACGCTGGAAAACCTGCTACATCATTATGTGGAGAATGAGACTCTCTGCCCTCTAGGACTCATTAACAGGATGTGCATGGCTGATAGGGAGAGGATTTTTGGGAAAGCACAAAAAACTTTGTCCCAGTTTTCCCATGTCGCTGAAGTTATGGGGATAACCAGCATCACCAGTGACCATTCCACTTTTGCACCAGCTCTGCTCAGTGTTTTGATGCTGTGCTTTTCCTCTCTAAAAAAAAAAAAAAAAAAAAAAAGAAGGTAAAGCTGGTTTGTGGTGTCAGTTTTCTCTCCAGGAATCAGCTTGGGACTTCTTTCCTCAGTCTTTGCCACGCCACTGTTGCTTCATCCAATCTCTGCATCTTCCCCATACTCTCTTGTGTCTTTAATTAACCTATATTGTACCTCCAAGCACAGGCTTGAAGCCAGAGTAATAAGTAATTTGCATAGTCTTGTGAGTATAGATACGCTCTAAATCTCAAACCTCCTTCTACTCCTGGCTTCTTCTGTGCAATGGAGGTAAACGTGGCAACATCTGTATTCTGGCTCAGCTGCTCCATTAGCAAGTTGGGCAGGTGGGGCCAAGGCTTTCACCTCTCCCATCTGCCATGGAGACATAACAAGGCTTTGATTCACTGAAGGGCTCATTCTTCAATGAAAATACCTGAAAGTTCGTGCATATACTAGGAGACTTAAAGATAAACTGGGGCTTAAATCCTATTCTGAACTAAAATGTAAACACATGCATGGCCCTGCCAGGCTCTAAGGAACAGGCCTGGCAGGGGGGTTCAAGGGAGCTTAGTTCTTATCAGTCCCAAGCGGGCTGAGTACCAATACAGCTCTTATTTGCAAGCTGCTCCCATGGGTAGTCCAGCCTATATTACGTGAATGAGACATGAGAAACACTTTGCTTTTGCATTGCCCCTGATTTTCTTATTCCTTCAAGTATCACTGCATCAAAAGGCAGTTTCATTTTAATTATGTTAGACTTACTGGCCATACAGGTGAAAAATTTAGTCGGAAGACATCCACCATCTTTAGAGTTTCCTAATTCCATGATTTTTTGAGTACTTAATCCCACAAACTCTACCATGTGGAAGCCTGTCTGAATATTGTAACAAGAGATTGAGAGTAAGGAATTCGAGACCAATTTTTTTTTTTTTTTTTTTTACTGAAAGAATCGAATCTCCTTGTGTCTCAGTTTCCCCAGTTGTTCAAGTGCCGTAAGAAAATCAGCTCCCATCTTCACAGTGGGAGTTTGAGTCTTAATGAAGAGGTTCCACGCACTGCAAATGAGAGCCGCTATATGGCCACTCGGAGCATTAATGTTATTATAGGAGTACCATGGGGACCCATTCTGAATGGAGCATCATCTTTAAGAGAGAGATGTGGAGTCTTTTTGCTTCTTCAGGTTAATAGTTGACCTTCTAATGCTACATCTGCACAGTCTGATATGGTGCAAATTTGTTGATAATTTAATATGGTAAACATAGAAAGAGTTTGGTAGAAAACCATGTCCTTTTAGCTGTGACCTAGTGTTTATTTCCCCTGTTTGTCTAATTCCTTTTCCTTTTTGTGGTAAGCAGACTCAGGCAATGCAAGGCTGGGTTAAGGATTCCCCTGGGCTAAAAGTGTGGCCACAAAAACCCTTTTTCCAGTGTAAAAGCTAATTAAAAAATTCTTGCCTCTGGCTGCCCTTATGTTGCAGCTCTTCACCCCCTCACCTGTGCATTTATCTGGGGGTTATGCTGCAAACCACATCACAGAAATGATCCATGTTTAAAAATCATCGAACACCTGCCACTCATCCTCCTTGATCATTTCAGGAAAGATACCCTTTTAAAAAGGACACTGCCAATGCACAGCACTGTTCTAAACACCATCACACTCCGCACTTGTCTAGAGTCCTGCTTGCCTCTTGTTCTGCTCCTGGTAGGGAAATTTGCTCAGACAAAGCAGATCTACTTGATATGTTTGTGTGAAGAAAAGGAGCATGCCTCCAGAAGTAAATTACAGGCAGCTCATGGAAAAAGATGATCCTGCAGGCACCTGCAAATGAACAGCAGGAGAGGAGTGCCCCAGGAGTGTCTCTGCTCTGTGGGGTGATATGTTATCTACTACACAGACTTCTTTCATGGACATTTTCTCCATCCGTATGTAGTGTTGATGTTACTCAATAGCTTATGGCTATGAGGCATGCATTGGGAGATAAAAGCGTTTTCTTCTGGGTGACAGTGTACAGGATCTATTCCTGCTATCATAAGATATGAGCTATAATGAATGGGTCTAGCATGGCTGATCCATCACTGGACAGAGTGTGACACTGGCTCTGGGGCAGCAGTCAGTCAAACGCAGGTGAGCCGGAGCGGTTCTGGGCTCTGTTGCTGCCTGGTAGGACAGACCTCATCAGCTTGTTTAGCTTATGAATGGGATTCCCAATACAGTCCAAAGAGGATAAGAGAAATTGTCCTTGAGACAAAAGCTTCAGTCCCTGAATTGCAAATTCAAAGGGACAGACCTGAAACACAGACTTGCACAAGACTGCCTTTGTACGCAGACTGAACTCTGAGCTCAATTTGCCCTGAAATCATAGAATCGTAGAATCACGGAATGGTTTGGGTTGGAAGGGACCTTAAAGATCATCTAGTTCCAACCCCCCTGCCACGGGCAGGGACACCTTCCACTAGACCAAGTTGCTCAAAGCCTCATCCAGCCTGGCCTTGAAGACATCCAGGGATGGGGCATCCACAGCTTCTCTGGGCAACCTGTCCCAGTGCCTCACCACCCTCTCTGTGAAGAATTTCTTCCTGATATCTAATCTAAACCTCCCTGTTTTCAATTTGTACCCATTAGCCCTTATCCTATCACTACAGGCTCTTGTAAAAAGTCCTCTCCCAGCACCCTTGTAGGCCCCCTTCAGATACTGGAAAGCTGCAATGAGGTCTCCTCGGAGCCTCCTCTTCATGTCAGTTCTTGCAGCAGATAATTCTAGGAACTTTCTGGGTTCTCCTCTCTATGGAGCACCTGTTCCTGGGGCCAGATGCTATTGATTTGGATGTATGGAAGATCAACTTGTCCTCAAATTAGACCTTAGAGTCACTTCTACACAAATAAGCCCGTGAACTCAAGATGAACAAGTCAGTAGCAAAGAGGATGGTGCCACAAGCCTCCTCCCATTTGTAATGGCCATAGTACATCTGGGGTCTATTGCAACTAGAACTAAGGAGGGCATGAAGAAATCTGCAGCAGTTAGTGAACAGAGAGAGAAAGAGACAAACAAAGAGGGCAAAACCTTCAAGATAGATCCCTTTCCCTCTCAGAAACTGTAGACATCAGTAGAGATATGAGACCTTGGGAGAGGTCTCCCGCCCCATTGTAAAGGACAGAAAGAAACAGAGTCTAGTGGTTACACAGTGGTCCCCATAGCAACTTTAACTCAGCAAAGTCAAGTGGAACAAATCTCTTAAGGAAAACCATTTGTCTCAGCTCTAATCTAGATGTCCCACTGTCTAAGGTCCAACTAGTTGGTTTTCATCCCAGAGGACCACTTTCAAAGGGAAGTGGTTCCAAAACAGTCCCTGGAAATGTGGTAGGAATTGCACATATGCATGCATATGAGGAATAAGTTTCAGCAGCCCATAGTAATGCGGAATATGGAAAAAGAAAAAAAAAAAAGAAAAATAATTCCATCCAGCGAAGCCTCTGCAGCAGTAACAGAGTTGATTTCTCTCAGGCTCTGGGGAGTGAAATATATTCTGCTCACACAGGCCACTTCAGCATCTTTTTTTTTTTTTTTATCTTTCTGATGTAGGAGAACGAATTTAACAATGAGATTCCGTTTCTGTTTCCTACATGTGGAATAATTAAATTTGCATCTCACTCTGTAGTTGGATCTGTTGTTTGAAGAGGAGTGTATCAATTGGACATAAGCCCAATGCGTTCTGCTCTGCAAATAAGGCAGTTTGCAAAAAAACAGGGCATAATCTCTCACCGAAGCAATAATCACAGGAAAATCATCTCTCACTGACACCTCTCTTCAGGGCTTGATTCATATTCTTGCTGGTGAAAGAGCATGGGGAGTGTGTGTGTGTGTGTAAGGGGACTAGATTTTTGGCATCTCCTTGTGGCAATCTTCATCAGAAAAGATGCGGATTCTGGATATGGGACCAAATGTTATTGCTGCAGTCATCAGTGGCAGAGCCCTCTGGTTTGCTGCGGGAAGGTTTCACAATAAGAAATTGTACACCTGCTAGCTTAAGACCTTTCCAAAACCTACTGAAACTATGGGAAACATTCCTGATGACTTCGATCAGCGTTGTGTGAGGCCAATGAAGAAGGATTTTTAGTGAAGCCACAGGTCTTGTTTTCAGAGTTTTGTTACCTGCAACAGGACAAGGTTCTCAGTACTCCACATGCTTGATTGTTCAGAAAAATCCATCCCTTCGAGCTTTAGTTGGCTGGATAGATGACCTTCACTTTCCTGAGGGGAAGTCAAGTCTTCCATCAAGTCTGTTCAGATAGCTTTCAGGAAACAGCATCCCTGCCACTGCCTTCCTTGCCCATAAATAGTGCAATCCCTCTGCCTTCTCCACACTGGGCACCTTCAGTCTGGTATTCCCTGCCTATGACATTTACTTCAACCATTTTCAGATACCAATGTTCCTGTTGAATCCCATCCACCATTCTTATGTCCAGAAGGAAGGAAAGAAAACATGCGAGGCAGAAGGAACAGAGGACAGAAACTGTTCAAAAATTTTTGGATCTGGCATGGCTGGAAATGAATAGAAGTTTAATTCAATTAATCAGAGAGTTAAACTGCACCTGCCCCAGTTCATCTAAAACTCTTCAGATTAAATACCTTATTCTAAGTGGAAATTAATTGAGTTTGTTGAATGGTTCCTACTGCATTAAACACACTCTGGGTCAGGAAAAGAGCAGAAATAAAGACAATAACAATTTTTTATAATTGAAAGGCTTTTAGTGGAGCTAGCTGAAGCTTTTGATTTTTCTCTGTCTAATGACCCCTCCATATAAGCCTCCTTTTGAAAGGCATCTCACTGGAGAAAGGTTTGATTTGATTGTCCCAAGGGGGATTCAGACGTACAGTGGTCTCCTGTTCCGCCGCTTTTCAGCCAGCCCAGCATACTCTCTTACTTGGCCGGCAAGCGGAATTCTCTGTCTAGGGGCAGAAGTACATGTTTTTCCAAACAGTGCCAAATGAAAGGATAATTGTCTTCAAACCCACACTGCGTGGCTGACCATGGACGCTGTGGGATGTCCTTCAGACCAGGCAGCTCAGGTGCTTGTGGAAATGTCTACCTCTTTTCAGTTTAGCCAGAATCTTCTCTTTACTCTTTAGTCAGCTCGGCTGCTAAGTAACTGGATCTAGTGTACTCCATTGGGTGGATATGGCAGGCTGGACAACCTTTCCCACGGCACAGCTAGAGCCCTAAAAAACCCTGTCAGTGTGCTTGGATGGAATCACACACGGGTCCAGAGCTCAGATGGTGAAAACCTTTCTAGTCTGATACGTGTGAAAAGAGGGGGTTGGATGAGAGCTGGTAGGGTATGGAGAAGGAACCCTGTCTGATGAAAGGACCTTGTATTTACATAAGATTTCTGCTTGACATCTGTTGGAAGTGTCACCAAGGATGCCCGTGGGTATATGGGAGCAACATTGCATGGGCTCTGAACCATGAAGTCAGCGAAAGACAACTTTTGTTACCCTCAAGCTGGAGTTCTCCGTCTTGTGCTTCTTCCCTCGTGTGTTCTTGGACACTTATTCTTCCCTCTCTCTCCCTCATCCCTGCTTCCACCCTCTTCTCTCCCCCCCCCTTTCCTTTGCATACCTTAGCCGAATCTAATGAAGATGCATAAAAAATATTTCCTTTCCATGAAATGCAATCCATCAACACACACTTCATATATATTGTGCAGAAATGAATCCATTTCAGCCAGGAAGGCTGATAAATCAATTTAAGTGGAAGATTTTTGACAGTTTAATTCAAATTAAGTCCACTTTGTTCAATTAGAGGGTAGCTGGAGGGGTGGTGGCAGGAAACAAACAGGATTGCTAGAACAAAAACTGCATTTTTTTCTCAGTCTGAAGCCATCTGTGGACCATTTTTCTTCAAGCAGGGACAGAACGGTACTAATTAACACACAACCAGTGACCATCCAATTATTTGTTTTTAGATCCTAATCCTTATTTTGCACAACATTCCTGCCTCACTTTGAGTGAGCTGCAACAGTGAGGCGAATATTTTAAGATGAATGGTGAGGAGGAGATGGAAGATGTGGCCAAGGTCTTTTTGCTTTCCATGGTGGTGTTTGCTGCAAAGGCCCTGAAGTTCTGCTGTGGGTGTCAAGTACCTTGGAATGACTGCAGTAAAATGAATTTGGAAAAAGCCCCCTCCCCAGTGTCAGACCACACCATGTTTCTGTGAGACACGTTTCTGTGGGTCAAACTTATATGCAGCTTTTGTTTGGCTCACAGGCGGAGCTGGTACAGACAACCACCGTTGAGTGCCAATTCTTTAATTGCCCACACAGTTTCCCCCTACTTTGCCACAGACAAGCAAACACAGTTTGTTTGGATATTCAGTCTGTTCTATGGTATGTTCCTGCAAAACATCGACTTTCTCTGTGCACACAAGAGATGCTCGCTGACAGTCCAGATCTATGAGTTAAAGCTGGTGAAACGTCGACATTCAGCTAATAGGATTAAATTCAGTCAAGTTACCTGTTCTGTTCTGTTCAACTTGGTGAATCAATTCAGAATTCCCAGTGATCTGGGTTAAGAGAGATGTCGAATCCCAGATGTTTTAACACCTGAGAAAGCTGTGTTTTAGTGATTATTGAGCAATACATTTAAAAAGTGAATGACAGACCTGGAAAGCAGCATCTGCTTTTTTACTTCCTAACATATTTTCTCAGCCAAACTGAGGTTTTCAAGTTCACAGTGCAAAATGTAACTGAATTTCATCCAAGTTTTCAGACTCACTAACGTTTCCCACGTTCAGATTGGCAAAAAACTCCCAATCCTCTTTTTTTCAACAGTTTTGCAAAACTGAGTCCTTGTCACTGACAGATGGAAAAACAAAGACTTCTGCAATTAGAAGTATAAAGCAATTCATGGGATTTGAGTGAGTTTTTCTTCTACTTTCTTGCTCAGATGTGCTGACCAGCACAGAAAACATTCTTTTTCTTTTCCTTCTGACAGACAGATCTTTTCAAAAAATGGGAATCTTTTGTGCAGGTAGCAGAAGTTGAGTCCAGAAACATCTAGTACTGGACAAAAATTACCAGACTGTTTTACTGAGCAATTGAGTAAATGATTCAGCTTTAACAGATATGATGGAACTTCTCTTCCTTGTTACAGGACAACTGGTACCCAGCTAATCCAGGCCTCAAAAAAGCAAAGTGTTTCATTTGGATTTGTATAAAAACAAAGCAAGGTATTTGTCGAGGGAAATTTTACTTCAAAATAACCGCAGCAGCAAGATGCTTTCCCTAGACAGTGTCTGCCCTGTGAAACTCATGAGTTTAACAAACCCCATTGGTACTTCTGAGTGTTGGATGGCAATTTTATAAAATCTGCTTCTACCAGCTGCCAAGGGAACAAGCGCAGGAGAAAACAAGAGGATGTCCAAAATGTTTGTGATGAAGCACTTTCCCCACTATTTTTTTTTTCTAAAAAGCAGGTTGTTTGCAAAATAGACCCTGTTTTCACTGGAAATGTTTTTATTTTTGTTGTCTGTGTGTGCACAGAGGAGAAATAGGTGATCAAAGCATGATAATTTAAACCATTTCTCAAAAGGGAAAACAAACAAACAACTGCTCAAGTGAATCCTTGGTAAAGACCTGATTTAAGAAGATAAAATGTATTGTCAGATGGAAAGACTGTTTGGTGGGCCAACAGTCAGAGAAGATGGCTGAGGGAGTCAATAAGAGAGCAACATGAAAAAGCACAGAGAGATTTCTGGCACATGGGGAGAGCTTTAATTTCACTGTACACGTCTTTCATCCCCTTTCAGCCCTGTTCTGGCAGCCCAGGGTGGATGGCAGAGTGCTGAGTGCCTGCCGGAGTGGCTGCACTACAGGTCACAAAATAGTGTGTGACATTAACAGGTCGGAGGGCTTCATGTCTTGGTCCCTTGAAGGAGACCTAGTCTTTATAGCTTCAGATTCATCTCCAAACCTCGGCAGGATGTCCCCAGCCTGGATTTCCTACACCTCTTCCAAATTAATTTATGGCCCTATAAATGGTGAATCATTGTGTATAATAAAGAACAGAACAGGTTTGAGTGGTATCCAATTTAATAAATACTTGAGTAACTCAATCATTTTCAGATATGTGGTTTCAGTGTCTGCAGACCTTGAAGACCTTCTTGGAGCACTCAGCAGACAAGACAGAACTTTTGACTGCTCTGTTACTAAACCAGTCCTTCACTGACCCTGCACACACATCACTGAAGTCTCAAAACTTCAGAAAGGTGGTGTTCAGGTTTGGAGTGTTTGTCTGAGCCTGGACTTGGAGAAGGATGCAGAAAGGACTTGTAACTGCAATTCCCCATGTTTGAGGCCTTCTCCTCAGGCCTGTTATGAGAAATGTCTGTTTCTGCTCTGATAAATGATTAATTTAATTCCTCCATTTTTTTAAAACCCAGCAGCCTAACTCCCAAACCTTTTAAGGTCCACAGTGTTTCTTGGTGGACACTGAATATAGCTCCCCTCTAGTCCATATTCTTCCATTAGATTTTAACAAGGCTGCACTGAGCTATGGATCTACAACCTTGCAGGTACAAAGCAAGTTTCAACAGTTATTTTGCCCAATCTCCGAGATGAGCAACAGTCAGATCCCACTGGAGCATCCTCACTGGCCCACGTGGGTCCTCTCCCTAACTGGTGACATTTCAACTCTGTAACAAAGCTGACTTCAGGCTGAGCAAGTGAAGTGGATGATTAGACCCTAAACATGGTCTTTTCACAAGTCTTCCTGACTGAGAATAAAATAGAGGATTGCGAAGACTCTGTAAATCAAATAATTTCTGAAGCAGCGTACTACACAGGATGCTGGGCACTACAGAACACGGCATCACATTCTGTACCCAAAGAAGAGCTAAGGCCACTGACAAGTCACTGTAACACCTACCCACAGTGCCTGGGAGGAGTGACAGCTGCCACGTGAGCCAGCCCCACCACCTGCTGAGAGCACCCCTCACACCTGCACCGGAATTTGCTGTGCAAATTCCAGTTTCTCATCATGGGACTGTCGAAATTTGCTCTGTCTTGAAATTCATAATGCAAGATATTAGCCTTAGGATGAGGCTGGGGACTTGGTTACTCACAGCAGTTTGCAGCCTGCCCAGGGGCATTGCCTGAGAACGGCAATTTCCCCTTCCAAGGGTCACTTTGTTGGGGCAGAATTCACACCTGCACTGAGGTCTCTGCAGCTAAACAATAGTTATTTAAATACCTTTTTTTTTTTTTTTAATTTTTCTAATAAGTTGACAGAGGTTAAAAAGTAAGTCACTGAAAAATGGGCCACCATTCTTTTCTAGCACCAACTTAAACCACAGGTTTTGGTGGAATAAATGCTGATTTCCAGTGGTCTAAAAGAACATGGGTTCCTGAGCTGATTTGACACAGATATTTCTGTGACTTAAGGAAGAAATATCAACCTTATCAAAATTTAGTCATAGGTATCAAACCCTTTGATTCCTAGTGCTTCCTCCTATAGCATGAGAATGCTGCCAGTGTCCCTGTAAATCAACCGCTTCATTTTTTAAAGTAGATACATTATCACTGTTTACTATATAACACACACTAATATTTTAGGTGAATAAATTTCAAAGAACAGTTTTTTCTTCTGGAAAATGTTGTTTTCTGTATTTATCTATGTGGTCTGTGAGGGCTAGGCTGTGATAAATGACCAAGGGCTTCTTATCTGTGCATGGATCTTTCCATTGGAAGAAAGAACTGTGTGATAGTAGTATCTAGTATCTGTTGTGAATACAATCAGAGAATGCTGGTTTATATCCTCATATTAAATCTCTGATCTTTAGTAACTATAAATTTTAATAACAACAAAATCAGACGGAAAAGAACTGTGGCCCACTACTAGTACATGATTTGTTTAACTAAGTATCAGGAAGACTTTTTTTTTTAGCACATAGACAAATTCTCTGCTAGATCTGGGAAAAGCACACGCATAACTTAAAACGTTTGAGTAATCACATTGCAGCCAGCCTTGCAAGTCATTGGAAAAAAACATGAAGTCCTTCTGCTATGAACTCCTAGGAAACCCAAGGACATTGGGAGTTGCCACTTATGCATGCATAATCACACTGAATTCAGGGCAGATTAGGTGCCCAAAAGGACGGGTTTAGCAAACAAATGGTGGTATTAGCACCACAGACAACTTTGGATTGTCAGAGCTTGTGCAGGCATTAGTTGATGGTCTGGGGGCAGTTGAGGGCTCAGGGCCGTTCGGTATGGTGGCATGCCCAGTGCAAAAAGTATTTTAGTCAGCTTTGCACCAAATGAGAAATCCATTGGTTTTCAAAGCGACACCACATGACTGTGCAGCATAAATCAAGGTAAGCAAGTGGGTTATCAGTACCTGCACCGAGCTATTTCACCTTGCCAAAGATACATTGAACACCTGCAGGGCAAGGCTTGGTGGGAGGTGGTGATGGTGGAGGTGGGGAGAGGCTTTTCCATAGGGATTATTTTTCACAGTGTAAGGACTTTTGAGAAAATTAATGTGAAACAATAAAAATGTTCCTCTTTAAAAGGGAATCCATTTTTTAGGCACAATGAGACACTTCAGGTGGTGTGGCAGTGTTGAGTAATGCACATTGAAGTTATTTAACTTCATCTCATGCCTCACTATTCCCCAGGGGCACCCATTAATCAGCGTTACTAGGCAGTTTGTCATGTCCTTTTGCTTAAATAATATCCATACCAAAATACAAGTAATGCATGCACCTGCAAGTCAGTGGGAGATCTGCCTGTGTCAGGACAGAAGGATCTGTACTGGAGGACATAGGAAAGCTGAAGGACTCCAGTTGCCTTCCACAGGCTGTAGCGAATTGAGTTAGCATATGTATTACAGTGGGAAAACCTACCAAACACTGATGAATTAGGATCATTCTGAACAATAAAATTATAAATGAGTTTGCAGGAAGATGTGACCACAGCCTGCAGATGTCACATTGCCACTGGGTGCAAGCCCCAACCTGCCTGCCAGATGAAGAGGGATTTCAGGTGTGTGTCTAACGGCAGTTCATGTGGGAGAGCAGCAACACACTCTCCCTGCCCGCACATTTGACCAAAGCAGCCATGAGGAGTTCTTGGGCAGATGGTTCATTTTGGCTTTTGGTTCTCATGGCTGAGAGGGTGCTGACAAGGGTGCAGACTCACTTCACTTCAGTGAGATCA
>NW_010273053.1:0-249 GCF_000690775.1 Eurypyga helias | reverse complement strand
GGGGTCGCTGCCCCCTACCCCGTTTTATCAACCTCCCCCTGCCAACCCACGGGGAATCCTGCCAAGCTGGCAGCAGCCCTGGTGTTCCCGATGGCGTTCCCTTGGGACGGGACCTTCGGTTGGGATCTTAATTTGGTTTTTCCTCCTCTTTTGTGTTGTTTCTGGGTTTTTCTGGTTTTGTTTTTTTTTTAATTAAATGTTCGTTTTTGAGCAGGGAGGGGATGCCCAGTGACACGGCAGCAAACACCG
>NW_010273052.1:0-844 GCF_000690775.1 Eurypyga helias | reverse complement strand
GTGGGGTGGGGGGTGGGGGGAGGCAGTGAAGGAATAGGGGACCAGGAGGAATGAGAATCAAGAGGAATGGGGTCCAGAAAGAATGTGGGGACAGGAGGAATGGGGTCAAGGACACCAGCTACTCACCCCACATCAGCCACCCCTGTGCCCACCACATGGGAGCCCTCTGCCCCTGTGGGGCGAGAAGACCCCCACCAAATGGAAATCTGTCTGGTGCCTCCGAGTTGTGCCCTGCCCAGGAAATCCCGCTTCCCTGAACGCCCCAACTTCATGTTGGATTCCCTGGGATTCAACCTGTGTCATAAATACGACGATGGCAACTTATGGAGAGCAAGGAAACCCCTTCCGTGACCCAGAAGAGGATCCTGAGCGGCGATAAGAACCGCTCCGCCTTCCCGCACACAATTAACCTCCTAAATACAGGGGAAAAACCATCACTGAGAGCCTGGACCACAGCTCTGGGAGGAGATTATGCCGAATTGCCAATATCGTCAGCAAATGCACCACATTTTGTCCCGTTAAAACCGATGCCCTTGTGCTACCCGATAAATAAAACCACGCGGCCAGCAAGTTGTAAGGTGATGCATGTTAACACGTGTTCAATATTGTCAGAATTTATAAGGCTGACAGAAAGCAGATTTGTGCAAAGCCCTTCTAAACCTCTACCGCTAAATTAAAAGGGGAACAGCGCAGGGCACTCTCGACACAGCCGGTCTCTCACTGTACGTGCGGATTATTGGTCCAAATTATTCCTTATTTAACTGCGCCCAAGTCTTTCATCTCCATGCTATACAATAATAGTTTCCATATGACCGGTGGCTCAGCTATAAATAAGATCAAAAGC
>NW_010273051.1:104963-109589 GCF_000690775.1 Eurypyga helias | reverse complement strand
GAAAATAGGGTCACAGTTAGGCTTTGTTCTGTGGTAAACAACAGGGCCTCATCTTCACTAGTATTATGTCATGGGGTAACTTAGACACAATAACTGTCCATAATTTTCTTGGCAATAAAGCCAGGGGTAAAGTTAAAAGATGATTATTCTGAAACGCTACCTCACCTGTACTTCAGTGGGCGTTACACATGCCAGAGTTACACAGGACCGAAAGCACTTCTATCAGCCCTGCAATTTTATGTTTTTTGGGTCTTGCATCCCTTGGTAACACTTCAGGTATCTCACCTGAGCAAAATGCTCAGTGTCTTGTTCATCCATTTCATTAACATTTCTCCTTCTTCCTCATCTCGGCAGCTAAGTCACAGAACATGCTTTCCATGCCCTCTTTCCTGCTCCTCCTGGCCCTCAGCCCTTCCTGCAACTCTTACTAATTCTTACACTTTTTTCCCTTTGGCTGATAAATTTTCATTATTGGTTTTGCGTGAAAGTTGTCTGGGCTCAAACACTGAATAACCTCTGTGGTCACTTAGTGATTACATACACTGGCTGAGGTAATTTATTCACTTTGTTTTGGTGTGAACATGTCCCCTGGGTCTTGTAACTGCTGTAATCACTTGACCTTAGTGACTGTTAAATGCTTTAAACACAGTTATTTTAAATTTATAATTGTTTTCATTAAAAATCTCTTATAGTAACTTAACTGACCTTGCAGTAAACACAACACTATGTGCTGAGGAAGAATTAAGACGTTACTCTATGCCCAATATATTTCTTACTGAATGTTTCAACATGCTATTATTAACATCACTGTTCATATTTTTCCCATCCATTCTCTTTCAGTCATATATGGGAAATGAAATACAGGAATATCTAATTATAGCTCTGTCTTCATAGTGCAATATTTCCTTTCCTGCACGATGGGAAATGATTGAATAACTCATAAGAATTGGAGAGAAAGCAAGATAAATTCAGGCAGATAGATCTTTAATGAGTGACGATATGTTTATTGTGCTCAATTAGTATGGGCCTGAATGTGCATGTTCTTACTTTTGTGAATAATTTGCATCTGTTTAGTCATTTTTCTCAAATAGCCAGTTTTGTTCTTTAGACTTTTTTTTGTCTAGTGATTGTCTCTTCTTATGGCCTGATTATGTTCCATTTTTGGGGGTGTGTGCTTGGTTGTTTAGGTTTTTTTTTCTCCATGCAAGATTTCTAATTTAAGGCTTATTACTTGATGAATTAGGCAGAATTCTACAGTGGTAGATCTGGATCGATCCAGTAGGTGAAATGACTGCTGGTAACATCTCTGGAGCTGGGGATAGAATATGGCTAGGTGTTTCCCAAGGTGTTGTGGGGTTTGGCAACTTGTCTGTTTCATGTCTTGCTTTTGTTCTGAATTAATGTTTCTTTTAATTTCTGTGGGATAATGACTTGAGGAACTGTGTGAATAGTTACGTGGCCAAATGTATGTGGGCTTGTACTGGAGTAACTTTTTTCTTTACCTGTAATATATTCTTGCCTTTAGTATAAATGTTGTTGACAGAGGTAAAAAAAAATTCTACTGATTTTTCTGTGGTGCAGTTCCTCCATCATGTTACCTGAAGTGAGAAAAAAATAACGATTACACTATTTTGTCAGGGCAGTTATCCTGTTACACTCTGCAATATGGATGTGGTCCTTAGGAACGTGTTGTCTGCTCTTTTTAAAGTTCACTTTTTTGTTGATGTTTAGTTATTGAAAAATAGCTGCTGCAGCTTGGAATTGCTGGCTGTTCCATGGAATAGATCACAAAATGGGAAGAGCACTGGAAACATGGTGTTGCTCTCAGGGGTGTGGACAGACACTTGGGTCCAGTCTACACTTAGGTTTCTGCACTAGTACCATAGAAATTTGAAATTATATTCAAAACTGTAAGCCAGACACTTGCCAAAATAGGGTTTGATCTTGAAGACAATATAATTTAATCCAGAAAAAATGAACTGTAACAAACCAGTATGATAGTGAGCTCAAGCTCTTATCACTGTTTGAAAGTCCAGGGTCACATTCCTCTTGTGTGCTTCCTCGGTCTCTGGGCTGGCTCAGATACTCCCTCACTTTGTCTCGGCTTCATCTCCTCGCCAGGCACATTTCTTTTAGCCTTCTGCATGAGCGTGTTCCTTTTGCTAATGTGCACTGAAAACAGTGTAATTGTGACAAAGTGTTTGTTCTTGAGAACTTTTGCTCCTTAAATGCATATTTGTGATGTGAATTATTTTAGCGACTGGCATGACACTTTTTTATAAGAACAAACCAGTAAGCTCTAAATTTCTCTAAATTCAGAGGGGTATTAGCTCAAAGTATGTAGAACCAGAAGGAAACGTATAAATTTTTTATAGTAAAATTAGGGCAATAAACCCAAATCTCTTCCTATTTTTATAAATTGATTTATTTCTGATTTGTCTTTTTACCATCTGGAGCATATTTTGTACCTTATATTGCTCCACTTGTTATAGCCACAATGAATAACTGACTAAACATAAAATAACATTTCAATGAACACAAGTCTTAGCACTTGAAAAAAAAATTGCATTCATTGCAAGTGAAAGAAAATGCTGAGGTAGCTTTAATCCCCTAAGTGTGTATGGGTTTTGCACAGCTGTTCTGGGAGAGAGGGAAACAACTCCCTGGAAGATCTATTAGTCTAATTCTGAAAACAGCTATGTCTTTGGCGAGTGGCTCTGGTGGGGAACTTCTTTAGGCTTCAGACGCTGGAATGGGGTACACTTATTTTAATCAGAGATTGAGCTGGCTGCTGAAGACCGTTGTCTCTTCCGTTGGTGGTGGCATTCTGCTATCCCTCTGATCCTGTTAGGAGTTCCGTGTGATTTGCAGGATCCAGACCACGTTGGCTGCCGATCTCAGAGATGCTCTCAACTGGAGAATAGTGGAGACCTGAAGGTGCACTGGCAGCTCTGTGCAGATAGCTTTATTGTGACTACTTGCTTATTAATTCCAGTTGCTAATAGGTGCTGAATATTATGAGTTTGGAATGTGTCGATGCAATTTCTTTTTAAAAAACCCTCATTTGTAAGTTCAAATCTAAAGCCTTCAAGTTTGGTGTGGGTTTTTTTTTTTTGTACTTGCTTCTCTGTGGGTATGTATCTCACTGTGTCTTTATGGTAAAGTTTTTTAAAGCTTCTTCCAAGTTTATTTAGATTTTATTGCAGTATCACTCCTTAAGAATATTTCCTTTGTTTTTGTTCTGATTTGAACTGTGTTTAATGTCACTGTTAAACTCTCATTTGTACTCAGTTTCAAATTCCCATATGTCTTTATGAAACTGATCATGACTGCTCAGCTTTTATTTGCGTACACCTTTTTTAGGTATATTAATCCAAATTTTATTTTTTTTTCTTCTCAAAGGAATAAGAAAATAATTTGAATGTTACATTTAATTGTGGATTTTTGATAATAGCCTGAATGATGTTTTTCTGATGTACCAATCTACAGTGAAATGTGACAACAAAAGGGAAAAAAGTGCAAAAATTCTATTTTTGTGCTGTGGCTGTTATAGCTCCTTCTTCATATATATATTCTTTGCTCTGGGTCAGATACTAGATGCCTTGCATAAAACAGAACCCTAGAAGTATAACTTCAAAGGTAAAATAGAAGAAATTGTATAAAAATGAGTGTCAAGATAGTAAAATTTCCACTGACTGAAGTGGAATTTGTGCATGAGGAGCAGTGTAGTATCAGATTCATATCTGATCAGTTGTTTCTTGTTTTGCTCTTCTTGTTCCTGGCAACTTTTCTTAAAGGAATTTCACAAGAAACTATTTTTGCCATCTGTTAACTGCATGCAGAGAAACTTTGGGCTTTTTTCTTACACTGTAGTCACTAACTTACTGGAGATAGAGTGTAAAATGCTCTGCACAAGTTGTGTAGTGTCTGCCAGGAGCAGTCAAGCCAAACATTAAGGTGCTACTTGACAGCCATTAAAAAAATTGGCTCAGGTGAAATGTGCTTTCAGAGAGGATGATGTTCTGGATTGAGTGGCTCCTTCCATGGTTAAACCTAACTTATGGTTTTGGTAATTTTCAGTGTAAGAAAGGAACCAGCGAGCACTGGAAAGTATTGCACAAGTCTTGGACAAGACTTCCAATCACAATAATTGCTCAGTCATTTCTTGGATTTGCTTCCCTGCACTGCTTTTGTCTTAAAAGGGAGGGGGGTGATCAGGTTTCAAATAACAAACCATAAGCAAAACAAATTTATAAAACAACCAAAATAATTCTTCCTTTCAATTCCCTCTTTCCCGCAAATCCACTTTAAAACAGAACAGAGATTTATGGTTGCTGTATTGACCAGGCATGAAACAAGCAATGCCACCCAAATAGAAAGTTTTATAGACATTGTCATCAAATTCTTCCTCCAGCATTGCTGCCGCAGCCGCGTATCCTAACATGAGAATGATTTCAGTGGAAAGCAGTCATAGTGTCTATTCTTTGTTTATTTTGCCACTTAAAATTAAATCTCGTATCAGAAACATAAAGTGCAAAAATCTCTCCTAAATTTTCACATCATGCACACCGTATTAGCAGTATCTAATTAAAATAAGAAGTCTTTCTGTTAGTAGAGCATCACATT